>NW_020528306.1:300000-452500 GCF_003368295.1 Carassius auratus | reverse complement strand
AAGAACAGACACAGAAACTTTATAAAGTAAATAAATAAATATAACACACACACACACACACAATTATATACAAATGAACTACAAAAAATATTACTGAGTGTAAAAGTAGATAAATATAATACAGAAAGTCTTTATAACTTAAAAATAATAACAATACAATTATATGTATGTATATATAGATATATTTCTGGCAACAGTGTTGACGACTATACAGACATTATTTGAAGAGAACTGAACTGAACTGAACTGAACTAAACTGGATGAGGACATCTCTGAATCAACTGACTTTGATCAACTGAGTGATTTCAATTGTCTTCTTGCATGATAAGCTCATGTTTCCCAGTTTTTACTCTTTAAAGCTGCATTGTCACAATCCGTAATTGTATAAAGAGCTATGTAAATAAAGGTTTCCTGACTTGATATATATATATATATATATATATATATATATATATATATATATATATATATATATATATATATATATATATATAACTACTTTATATAACTACTTTATATAACTACTTTTAATAATAATCACAATATTCATAAAAAAACAATACATATCTAACTTGCCCTTTTTTTAAGTCACAGGATCATACACAAGCAATATATGACCAATAGTGACTGATTCAGAGCAAGAACATCCCGGTTTGCATTTCTGACAGGGTGGCAGGGAAACCACGTTCCAGGTTGAAGATGCGGCTGAAGAACAATAGTTGTGGATGCTCTCACACTGAATGTAATTATCAGGGCAGCGCTCTGACTCCGTCACCGTCAGCCCTCGCTACTCCATTAATCTTGTGCTGTCTCCCACCTCACTGAACCCAGTGCTGTTACACTATCTCTGCTTTCCTTCATCTGTGGAGCCTGTGTTAGGCTGTAATTAATGAATCCCCCTCCCTTCGTGCTAGGTCTCCTGCCTCTAATCACGAGGAGAGTTGCACCATGAAAAGTGTTGATGAGAAGGGGGCTCAGCATGATAGTAAATATGTATAACTAAACAGAGAAACTGCCAATTTAAAACAAAATCCTGTTGTTTTCACATTATTTATTCCAGATATTTAATAATGACTTAAATAAAGCCATTATCAGTTTCTTGTGTCACTAAGTTCATTTTCTTTTAGGTCATTAACTGAATTGCACTATTACCTCCTAAAACAACATTTTCATTGCATTACTGCTATTAGTATTGTTATCAATATAACAAAAATTTTTTAAAAACAATAATAATAATGAAACTTTTGTGTCACTTCATTGTAGCTGCCTACACTCGACATAATTATTAAGAAAGTTTTGAGCTCACTTGCTGAAAAGGGAAATTAAATTGGAAAATTACCTAAACATAAAGATATATTTAAAATGATGAATAAAAGTATAATAATAATAATAGTAATATATTACAACACAAATGTACAAAGTATTTTTTTTTTTTGTAAATAAAATGAATATTAGTTATAAAATTATATAGAAAATTAGTAGACCACTGAAAGTTCCCAAATTTCCTCAGAAACCCGCTCAGACAAAGCGAGATGAAAGCCTTTTTTTTATCCTCCAATGTTTTTGAGGGCCCCCCGCTCGCTCCCCTCCTTCTTTCCCTGTTAATTACTCTTGATTATTCCTGATCCTGTCTTGTCAGGGAGACGTTCGACTCCAAAAACAAAGCCCCACTCGCACACGTCGAAAGCAAAAGGGGAAAGAGAGAGACAAAACATTCACCGGATATCAATTTGCATGAAAATGAGCCAGAGTGTTCGGCTCTCTGAGAGAAAGCGCGAGCGAGAAAGAAAAGAGAGGTGGATTGAAAGACTTGCCAAGAGTGCGGTGGTATAATTAGCATTCTACCAAACAAACGAGCTTCAACAGAGCTATAATTAAGCAGGCCTGTAATTAAGTGTATGCCCTTTATCATAATGATCATGGTTAAAGCGCCTTTGATGGCTGCCAGTGGGTTATTAACGGCGTAACCCTGCACCACACGGTGCCCACACAAGAATCAGGGTGTCACGACTGTCAGGCTAAAGAGCGCCCCTTTGTTTATCAAATACATTAGAGCCCAAATTAACACAGGGTGACATGAGCGCACAATAGCTCCCATTGACTGAACTGAAGAAAAATGTCTATCCCCCACAAAAAAAAAAATACAAAATTAAAATCAGAAAGTGCCCAACTTTGCTCATGGAAAACATGTTGAATATGGCATCTCACAGCGGTGCTATATATTAGCAACCACACATGGGATCTGCTGGAATGGAAGGAGGAAACCGGAGGACCTCTTTTCATAAGTTACCTGGAGGTCGACAGTGTAACTTTTGCTGCTGAAGGAGGAAAGAATATCTTAAACTGTCATACGGTTTCATTACCTTGGCAAAAGCTGAATACTTCTTTGTCCTCAACTCTTCCACAGCATGTCCAGTAAACTTAATGAATATCTGAACGTACAAGACGTCTTGAGGAAAAGAGTGAACATATTATAAATGATGACACTGTCACCCAATCATGAGCTCAGCACATCCTGGCAAAGAGCTCCTCTCTTATAGAGGTTTGTACTGCATTATTCACTTACTAAAGTATTTGGATCAATGCTGTTGTTTTTTATTTTTTATTTTTTTATTTTTTTATTTATTTTTTGGTTGAAGAGAACAGAATAATATATGTGAGTTTGGGGTCACATTGGGGAGGAGTGTTCAGATAATGTTTGTCCAGACTGCTGTTGCCTGGACTGAAGTTGTTAAGGTAAAGTGTGGTGCCTGGCAGATTCTACTCAAATAGATTAGACCACAGGCAGCCTGATTTATTCACTTCCCTGGAAGAGCATGACGGAGGTTATGGAAGCAGCTTGAATTGGTCTGTTGGTACAAATGCACCATAAATGCCAGTGTTCAGGCAATATATTTGAAGTAAATGAAAATTATTGGGTGAGATCATATTATGGAACACTGGGACAAGTAGCTGTAAAGCAAAACAGTAGTTGGTGTTTGAATTGGTAGCCTGTGACCAAAAAATGTTTTGCAGGTCAGAGACAGCAGAAAAACAACAACAACAACAACAACAAAAAAAAAAAACAATGCAAAATGCAAATAGTAAAACACAACCAATAATATAATTATGACGGTGCTACACCGGGGCTTGGGGTGGCTATAGCCCTGTCAGAATTTGTAATAGTCCTGGTTTAGCCCCATTTATTTATTAAGTAAATTTGACGTCATCAATATCATTTATTTTCTTAGCCTCCCCTTATCACAGGTAGAGGGAAAATTCTGGCGCCGTACCTGCTTATATAATCAGTCAACAAGAACCCTGGGTTCATTTCAAAATCAGCTTTAGTGCTCCACAGAAGACAGCAATGAATTGTTGTCTCATAAAGTGTCTAAGGCTGTAAGAAAAATTATCTGTCACTTAAAGTTCCAATATGGAGGAATTTTGTAATAAAATTTCAGAAAATAACTTGCACAGTTTGATATATTTCCTCCAGTTGTGTACTTACAATATCTCAAAAGTCTCCAAAGATTTTTTATTTCAGAGAAATTCCGATTTTAAATAACTGGCCGTCCCGGAAAAGAAATGTCGCCTCTCAGTGACGCAATGTCCGCTCCATACTTTGTTTCACCACACCGGAATATCACATGGTCAAATGTGGAAGTGGTGGTTATGTTATAGACGCGCATATGGTTTGGTTGTCGTTGTTATGGATCACGATTACTCTTTGGCGAGTATTGAAGTGCCAGTAAAACGTAAGCGTCCATATTCGGATACACGCAGACTGTGTGACAAACGGAGGAATAAAACCAGGATAAATGTGGCCAGGCGTTTACGAGATGGAGAGAGCTGCGCGAAAATCTTTGACTTTACAGAGACTCTGCTCTCGCGAGTGTATTGATAGACAGGTAAGCAAATCAATTATATATTTTGTTATTGTACAAGTAACGTAATAGTTACAGTAAAGATGATTTTAATAGATATGAATTATACCACATGCCTGTACATTCTGTCACTGTAGCATTTTTTATCAATAACGTTACCTGTGAGAAAATAACATAACGTGGCAAATGGACTGTTTCAGTTTCAGTAATAGCACTTATAAACAAAGTTATATTGCTCTTTGTAATAAGGTAAGGATTTTTATCACGTGTGATGACCGAGATTATGGCAGTACAATTAAATACAATCGGATATGTGTTGTTAAAAATATATTTAGTCATTACTTGCAAATGTTCGTTCAAATTTACTTTTAGAACGATTGGTTTGAGCATGTTAAATGTCAGAGAGGACCTGGGAGAGAGGGGTTACATATAGTATAACATTTCACGTTCCTTGCAGTTCATTAATTATGATGACATAAAATAATACGATAAGATATACAGGTAATACAAAAACGAATTAATTACCTCATCCGTGATCATGATTCGTTTATCCAATTTAGATACATTGCTATAGTGAAAACGCATTAAAAACGACATCTCCCATCGTCACCTGCTTCATATCGTCATCAAGCTTCGCCTTTGTTATTCTTGGAAATGCGCCCTCTTGTAGTCAATTACAAAAATCGCATACAGGAGCTTTAGTAGAAACTAGTCAAATTAGATAGATGCTAGAACAGGTTGTGTTAAATGCCATAATCCTGGTCAAACTATGAACCAAACTACACAAAATGATCAAAATTGAATATCTAAATATCAAAACTACAATTTGTATCAAAATTATATTAATTAACCGTTCACATTCCTTTTACAAAGTAGATTTTGTCTGCAAAGACAAATCTATTCAATCTATTAAGGATTGGTATTAAGTCTTTATTATACTGAATGTATGTGTGCGCACATATATATATATATATATATATATATATATATATACACATATATATGCTCTACCAGTTGAACTACATGATCTGGCTGTGACCAAAACATCTTATAAGTACAACAGAACTCATTGATCTTTACAGTGTTGATGGACACAGATTTGCAGTACAGTGTTGAATAAAATCTGTTTATTCAAAACAAATACTACATTAGGGATTTTCAGTCTGCCAATACTTGACAAGTGGTTAGATCTGGTAGACAGGTGCTATCATGACATTGTTGATTAGAGTGATGAATTCAGCACCGGGATTGGCTAGAGTGAGTGAATGATGAGTATGACTGTGGCTATGAGGATCATTGCCTTATTAATAGCTGTGTCAGGTGTTGTGAAACATTTAGCCATTGTCATCCTCACAGTCCCCGAGCCCTGACGGATGGCTGCTGCAGGCAGAGAAGACTTCCCTTACATTCTGCTATGAGCTCTAATCTTTCACACTTCCATTGTTGGATGCACTGTCACACAGGACTTCCGCCAGCCACCCTTGCCACAACGGCGCGCACACACATCAGATTTATACCTAGGCTAATGCTAAAAGACTGACAGATGGAAGACTCGGTCAGCCAGTACAACACAGTTCATGAAACAAAAAAAGTATTTCTTCCCCAGAGGAGGAGGGGGACAAAGTGATGAGAGTGAAATAAAATTAATTTGAAATAATTCTTTAGGCTACACAGACTAAAACAGACGCTTTGTAACAGTACAAAGTATTAAACCAGCTCATATTTAATTTTTGTTTCTCAGATTTTAAGCCATAATATGGCAAAGCATAAAGTTTGATGAGGAGAGGAAAGTCCCTAAATCCAAAAATCCATAACTGTGTCTAAATTTAGTACACTTTTATTATATATTTTTCTTAGAAATTAGTATTTTTGATTTTGCAAGGGCACATTTAATTGATGAAACGTAACAATGCAGATATTTTTGATGTTCCAAAATATTTATATTTCAAATAAATGCTTTTCATCTTTCTATTCATAAAAGAATCATATTAAATATTAAGCAGCACAACTGCTTTTAACATTACTACTACTACTACTACTACTACTACTAGTGATGATGATGATGATGAATGTTTCTTAAGCACCAAATCAACATATTAGAATGATTTCTGAAGGATCATGTGACACTGAATATTGGAGTAATGGCTGCTGAAAATTCTGCTTTGCTATTAAAGGAATAAATTAGTAACTTAAATTAAAACAGTTACTTTAAATTGTAATAATATTTTACAATATTACTCTCTTTTTTTCAGTCTTCTTGATCAAATAAATGCAGCATTGGTGGGCATAAGGGACTTCTTTCAAAAACACTTAAAAATCCCCTAATGTTTGAAAAGAAGTGAGTAATCAACTACTTAATAAAAGTAGTGAGTACCCAACATTATTATACATGGTTCTACTTTCAGGCTATATAAATAGTTCATGTTTTTTTTCCATACAGCTATGCAGACCTTCCCTTCTCTTTTTACCCTATAACACACATTTCATCTCCTCACACCCACAGCTCACAATGACAATGTCCAGCCAAACCATAGGAGAGCAACAGCAGACTGGGTCTGAGTCACTGCAGCAGACAATAGTGCAAATGGATGTGAAATCTGGAGAAGCTGATTGGAAGAGAGGGTTGCCCAGTGGGAGTGGACTGCAGATTGGACTCAGAAGGATCAGTGGGATGGCTGGGTTGCTTTAACACAAGGGAAATCCCAACAGCTCTCTCAGCACGCAGACTGTCTAACAGCGACAAACCTTCTAGCTTTTAAAGAAAAACTGTGCCTGCCGCCTGAAGATATCTCAGAGACATATTGTCGTTTATTTTGTCACCCGGGTTTGCCATCTGTGCCATTCCAATAGAGGCAGTGCCTGGTGAAGCCAGAGCCTGGGCGAGGAGGTCTGCCCAAGCCCCTCCAAAGCCCATCCTGGTCATTAGTCAAATTGCCTAATGAGAGAGAATACAAATGGCCCCCTGCCCTGACAGGAGGAGTTTTGGAAGTGTCAGTGCTCCCGACCCATGCTATGAGAACAGATGATGGCTCGCTGCTATTTTCAGCACCTTTTAATAACTCTGTCGTGGCCCTTGCCATTCCTCCTGCTTTTGTCAGATTTCTGTCTTTTATTCGTTTTCTGTCTTAACTTCGTTACATTGTGCATCACACTTATGCAGAAAAGATTAAAGTGAGAAGAATTAATATTGTGCTTTGAAGCAACATGCCGCCTGAACTTGCAGAACTAGAAAACCCAAATGGAATGTAGGTAACTGAAATGAGCTATTCAGAGAAAAGCAGCAACACTAAATCTTAATGGACTATTTAAAAAAGAATTCAAATATGTCATTATATATTCTCCACCATGTCTTTCCAAACCTGTATTAGTTTTTTTTCTTTGGTGACACATTTAAAATAAATGTACTGGTTGCTAGTTTCCCATGCTGTCACAACAAATGGGTTGTGAGGTGTCAATGTTCATAACGGACACAAAACTAATATATGTGACTTCTACAGTTTTGTGAGAAAAAAAGTTTATCTTATTCACATATATCTTCCATTTCACTGGTCTGTTAACTCTTGTGACTAAATCTTTCAATTAGTTAAAGGGATAGTTCACCCAAAAATGAAATTTCTGTTATTACTCACCGTCATGTCACTCCAAACTTTTTTTTTCTTCTGTTGAATATAAAATAAGTTATTCTGAAGTATGTTTGTAACCGAAAAAGTTGCTGGTAGCCATTGATTTACACAGTATTTGGGATCTAATGGCTACCAGCAACTGTTTGGTTAACTACACACTTAGAAATTTCTTCTTTTGTTTTCAACAGAAGAAAGAAATTCATACAGGTTTGGAACAATGTAAGGGTCAGTAAATCATGGCTGACCTATCCATGTTCATATTCACTTTTATTAGAAAGAAAAGAATGGCCAATATATCTATCAAAACAGGTCTGGAATGACATGAGTAAATGATGACAGTATTGTCATTATGGACAAACCTTTATATGCATAAAAAGTAAAAGAGTTAGGGGGAGAGACCAAATAGCTAAGGGGGCAAGGGAGATGTATTAAGTTTATTTAGCAGAGAATTGTTATTTTTCCATCTGGTTGACAAGTGGACCTTGAAATCTGGTAGTGGGTTGGGTGCCAGTAGGCATCACCCACTGGGCACTGATCTGTTTGTCTTTCAGACTGAAAATGCTCCACTGGATGCCTGGCATCAAGCCCACACTTCAGCAATGCTGTAATGTAATGTAATTCCAGCACCTATCACCCGTTTTATTCAGTAAGAGAGGTCAAGATACGTGACCTCTAGATAAAAATAATCTCCATATTTTTTCTTCTCCATGTAATGACACAAATGTGCATAGTCATAGAGAGGGATACTAAACACTTTGATGCTTTTAAATTAAAAGTTTTGAGGTAAAAGAGTCTGAATCAAGTCGTTGACCCCAGTCTATTTGAAAAGGTGGTCTGGAGTAAGTTTCATGTGAACGCCAGTATAGTGCACAGTTGGCATGAACACAATCTATTTTAACCTAGCTATTTAAGATATATACTTTGAAAAATCTGATATTGTGACAGCCCTAGCAGGGACACTGATTATTATAGAATAATGCATTTATTACAGTTGCTTATCTCCGAAATACATTTTCTTCAGATAGCAAATATTAAAAGTAAACACAATAACTGAGTAATGAAAACAAAAACAAACAAACAAACAAACAAACAGAAACATTTTATATATAAAAGCGAGGGGTGTAATCAAACTCCGATTCGGACCAAGTAATTAAACCATGTGTTATAACCTCCTAAGGTAAGAGGTCTATGGATTAGTCAAGGATACTAGAGAGATTTGAACCAGCTCTGGTATGTGATAGGTCTAGCGGTACTATAATGCTAGCAAAGTGATCTGAAGTTGTTTTAAGACTCTAAGTAAATGAGCTCGGCCTCTCCAGAGCACGCATGAGTGGCAGAGCTGGCAATGGACCCATCGCTAAATTGCGTGTGCCGGATGGGCCGCAGCAGAAGGCCCAATTACACCAAATCCCCTCTTAATTAGCGGTTCTGTGGGTATGCTAACTCACCATGCTTGAGCAGGAGGTATTCGAAAGGGATCTTGAATTATACTAGAAAGAGAAGCAAATTAAGTCAAGAAAGTGGTGTAAGGGTCATGCAATCAGGGTCAGTGACTGTATTTTTACAGTCTGTGTGAGAGCTATTTTGAGCTGAGCTAGCATCCCATACCTTCACTTAAGTTTCTATGGCACCCCGCAGTAAACAATCACTGGCACAGAGCCCCAATAGATCCCCTCAGAGCTGGGGAGTGTTATTAAGTTTTCCATGTTGGCGGCTGTAGGGCGATGTAAAGTGGCACCTCGACCTGGTGAGTAATGATGTGTTCCAGGACTCAGGCAGGAGGGATGACAGCATGAGAGGCCTCGTTGGCAGCCACTGATGCAGTCATAGGATCATTCATCATCTCCTTAAACCAATCGACCAATCCCGCACCGCCATTCCTCTAATTATGTTAATCATTGTAGCATTGCGTTCGTTGTGACATAAGGCTCAGTAGACACTGTAGCTCAGATTTGTCATTCAGAGATGAGAGTATGTGCAGAAGGTTTGACAGCTGCAGTTTGGCCTAGCAAACAGTGCAAGTATGACACTGACCCCCGAATGAAGCAACTGTGTAGGCAATCACGGATAGGAAGCAGGAGCCTCATTGACTGTACTGCCCTACAAAGGCAAAAGACCTTAACTCGCTAGAGTGTGAAACTGAGAAAAAATGACTTTAACGTTTTTTACTTGTCCAGCCAAATTAATTATAGGTAGGACACTGGAAATTTAACAATAATGGAAATTATCTACATTAAAAAAATTGTGAGCTCAAACTTGATTTTTACCCCTATTTTGAAGTTAAAGAACTCTGCCTTTGCATTGTCGTGAAAAGTCACACCAAGGCAAAAGGCGATAACTTCCACATTATAAAATCTAGTGATCATAGGCTGTCTCATATAGGCTATTGTATGTAGTAATGTGACTGTATTATTATTATTATTATTTTTATCATAATAAGCAGACTAAAATTTAAACATGAGTGGATACTGTGGATACCAATTTATTTGCTATGCTTAGTAACGTAAAAGATAATAGATATAGCATAATTGCTTTTATATTGATTTGTATGAAATAGACTAACTTAAAAGACCGACTTGTGGATTGATGTCAATGCCAACAAATGGGAATAATGCTCAGAATGCTTGTGGATTAAACATGTCCAATGACGTTCATCACCATGGATTGATTTTATCAGGTTAAAAGAAAAGGTAATATATGGTTTTCATTGCGAACTGTTAGTAGGCTACTGATTTTATGATTGATCATGGTATTCGAGTCCACATGCATCCAACTAGAAGTGACAGCCTGATTAATAATCTGCATTATAAAAAAAAAAAAAAAAAATTAAGGGTTAAAATAAAAAAAATTAAAATTAAAGGTTTTTCATGATTACATATTGCTGCCAAGGTATCTAGTCTTTACAGTGCTCTGTTATATGGAGCTTTTTGGTAGATCGCAGACTATATAATTCGTTTGTCTGCACCATAATTAAAATGCGTCAGAAACAAAGGCAAACACTGTATAACACCAAACCGGCCTGCACGGTAACTTCATATTGATGCAATGCCAAGGCAGAAAGCCCAAACACAGTTTGAGCTTACCAAACAAAGTGAAAGAGTGGTAACTGGTGTTATACAGTGTTCAGCTTTGGTTTCTCCAGGGCTTTTCAAAGGTACGGTTAAGACTACACATTATTTCCTCTGAAAAACAACAAAATTGACTCAAGATACTTATACACCTAATAAAGGATGTCTTGTGTGTCCCATAAATATCAATAACCTAATTTTCGACAAAAATCGAAGTTATGGTCTTTTTCCTTAGCACATAAAGTATTTACTTCTGGTCTAAAGAAAACTTTATTTATTTTACTTGGTTACACAATATTACTTTCAAATTAAAGTGCAACTTTTCTTGAAAATGGTATAAAAACCAGAGATGAATACAAATAGAACATTTCTAAAAACGTAGTACATGTATATTATTACTTTTTTATGAAGAGTTTTCTTTATTGTAAGCTGTCGTATAATCTTGAAAAACAGAAAAAAAAAAGAAAAAAAAAAGCGAACAAAAATTAACTACGACCCATTACAGATAATAAAGGATGTTCATGTGATGAACACATACAATAGCATGCTGACTAGCATTTATTTTGAGAGGACTGGTGTGGGAATTTGACCATTGTTTCAGAGAATAAACTATTCATACAGCTATAGATGAGTCTCTTAATAAATTTTGAGACAAAGCAGGCAGCACACTTCAAAGCAGCCTTTGGGGGGCCCACTTCCCCCTTATCAGAAATGGCTCCATTCCCGGAATCTCATTGTGAGCTTAAATCGCACTATGTATTAGGGGCTCGTTAATAACCAACTTAACGAGTCCACAGACCCATTAAAAGATCTTTAAGAGCATATTTGATCATAAATCTTCTTAACCTATATTTAATGGCGGGATTTCGAGGGAAATATTTTTATCAAGTTCTAATTAGATGTGCGATAACAAAGACTGCTGAACATGAGGGCAATGGGAAGGCTAGACAGGCCCATCTATTGAGGGAGGCCATGTTTGATAGGCTGGAGACTAATGAAGGAACAGAACTTATTCTGGGCTGGGAGATGGACGGCTGAGGGATGATACCCCAGACTGTGATTAGGCCCACAGGCACGTGCCTCTCATTAGTCTTACGCTTGACTTAAGTCTCCAAGAAACTTACAGTACAGACACATTTAGAAAATAATAGAAGAGCACATTTTTATTCATTGTTGCACAATGTGCATATTACTATAGGTCCCAATACTCTAGTAATGCCAAATGACTCCCTTAAGGAAGACTTAAATCCCCTAAAGGAAGACTTAAGTCTTAAATCCAGATTAATCCAGAAACAAAACTTTAGATGACACACCATTTATAGGTTTAGTGGCGTTTGCTATCATGCACACAAGCCAAGCAAGTTGTAAACCAGAGGGTGCATTTTCCCCAGGCTCCCTCTACGCAGGCCACGGGAATAAATCATTGATGGCTTTTTGGAAAAGAAGCTGTATGCAGTCTTTCATGCCCTGTCGCCAACCTGAAGTCCTTGGCTCCCTTTCAGAACGATTTTATTGCCCCGAAACTGCATGGCTTGAGTCGTGTACCCATCGAAAGTAAAACATAGCTGTAAATCTGGTCTATGTCTATTCCCCTCCTAGTCCCCTCACCACCACCCATCAAATATCCATACACAATTCATTTAGGGCAATTTAGCTGATGCTAAACAGAATCAAGGTGGACTTTCAATGGGCTCTCAGCTATGAGAGAAGAGGAGCAGAGAAATAGGGGCATAGCTTTGGGGGGTTTTAATCAACTAGCTCCTCAAGGCTAGTCATCCAGCCATGGAGCAGGGCACTTAGCAGATGAGTTTTTGTGTCGCTAGCCTGAGTGTGTGTTCTCTAATCCTTCAGTATAAAGTGTTTTGGTATTGTAAAATATGGCCACACAGGTGGAGAGAGCTGCCGGGCTACACAAGATTAGAGTTACGATTAAAAGCCTATGGGATCCGAGCTCCTCGACTGCCAGGCGCTAGCTGGAGCGCTAGTCACTGCGCAGTCTGCAGCTGGAGATAAGATGGAACTTTTGTTTGAAACCTGATGAGAGGCTTCCTAATGAAAGTGCTCGGCCAAAAATAATCTTTTTTTCTCTCTGTTAGTCAATCAAAAAACAGTGTGTTCGGGATGGTAAAAAAAAAAAAAAAAAAGTCGGGGGAAAAGAGAAGTCATTTTGCATAATCAGTGAGCACCATCTGGAACAATTAACGAAAATTCCACAGAACTCGGAGGATCAGTCATATTGGCTTATTAAAGATCCTAAATTATGGGAGCAATAAATCCGTGGAAAAATGAAGCGTACCCCGGCCTGTCATCACTATTTTAACTTCAAATACGCACAAATATTCGATAAGGCTGAAAAGAAGAGATTAATATATGCAAATTAAGTCAAGCATTTTAACCCCCCCCCCCCAACAACTGTCTGCCATTTTTTCCCTGTCTCTTATTATGAGCCTTTATGTTTTATTCATACACCAGCTCACCTGTCATTTCATAAGCTCTAATATTATGGGGGTATTATTAAAGTGTGTAAAGTGGCGCCTTAATTGGAAAGTTCTCTTGCATTTTCCAATTATTTGGAGCAAATTAAAAGCAGATGCACATACTTTAATAAGAGGACTAATATCAGTTCCGGAAAATCCAAAATCATTGTCACGCGCTCTGATATTTGACAAACTTAAGGCTATACAGAAACGTCTCTGAATCTCTCTCTCTCTCTCTCTCTCTCTCTCTCTCTCTCTCTCTCCATTCACCTCTTAATTGATCTTCTTTTAATCTACCAAAGAATAATTGATCGCTGTTATATTATCTTCAATAAAAGCATTGTCGTCCTTTTCTCGATTATTGCAATAGATATGTTAATGTAAGTTACATAGGGGATATGAGTATCTGTTCCCTGTTTTTATAGACAAAGACGAAAATGTCAATTTTTTTTTTTTTTTTTTACAAAAGTCAAACTTTCAACCACACATAATATTCCCTTTCTGTGACTAAGCATTAGTATTAATAATCCCCAAAAAACAATGCATTCAAATCCATCACCTCACAGATGTTGCAAGCGGACTCTTTTTCACACTGATTCCTTCGCTAATTAGGAAGTATTTCCTTCAAGCCATCAAGCTAAATGAAAAATACATGACACCAAAAATCTGCTCTGCTTCAAAGAGGCAGTGGTGAAACAAAGCAAGAGGTTGAGAAGTCTAGAAATACTCAACTTGTTAAAATGAGCGTGGACTGTCAAGTGAATGAAGGTTGCCAAATATATGAGAATTAGTTTTTAATACTCTGCTAATAAGTGTCAAAGCACCCGGCACCTCAAATCCGTACATAATGTGACTGACGATGACAGATTTCCAGACATGTCGAGTCTCCTGCGCTGGGCTAGTCTTTCATGCGCTAGTCTTTTTTGTGTGTGTGTGTGTTTTGTTGGGAAATGACGGAAGGTTTAATCAAGAAAGCAGGCAATTCATCAATCCTGAAGGAGCTGGTGCTACGAGCCTGACAGAGCACACATGGTTTTAGCCCAGCTCGAACCTTGCCAACTGTCATTATCCTCGCACATACATATATGCACATGTGTGGTGCGCGGAGTCCCCAATGTTTAAGGTAAATCCATCTGTCTATTCGAAACCCCACACTTGCTTTTCAGGTTATAACTCAATTCAGGAAGAAATTCAATAAGTCTCTAATAATAATAATAATGATAATAATAATAATAATAATAATAATAATAATAATAATAATAATAATAATAATAATAATAATAATAAACCTACATGTATTTCAAGTAAAAACAGATTCATAATTAACTTATAGTATAATTACATCTTATTCAAGACAGCATTATACATTGTGGCATTGCAATTTTTGTACACATTCCCTCTCTACTATCTCCATCAATAAAATATCAAAATATCCACTGTATAAATAGACCACATACAGTTCCGCTGTTAAGTTTGCCTGTGAACACAGTTCCTGATGGTTACAAAGAAGTTGCTAAAGGAGGATCAATAGAACACTTTAATTGTGGTGACAGAGTGATGATTGGTGGCAGAGCAGGTGTCTGCCTGTCAGTCAAATGGGATTACCATGGCGACAGGAAAGCAGCATGCATCATCCCTCATCCTGACAGAACTTTTCCTCTCTCTTTGGCTTCACTTGAGAACAAGTCAATCTGCAGTCACTTTAACCACGTCAAAGGCAAGTGGCAGAGTTTAACGAGTCAGTCACTTATTTTAACCACTGAAGCCTTGATATGAACAACATATTCACACAATTACAGTGTGCATAAAATCTATACGTGACTTACTGAAGGCTCTTTAAGGCTGATAATACCAAAGATATATTATACAAAACAAACAAACATGATTTTTTTTTTTTTTTATTTTTTTTTTTTGTGCATGATTTAGCAAATCGAGTGAACACAATAGTAAATCGAGCGAACGCAATAGTAATCGTGTCCACGGTTTAGTAAATTGAAGGAAAGATGGACATGCATATGTATACGAATGTATCTAAAAAAATAAAATGCACTTAATATATATTTATAACTGGTCAATTTTTCTAAATTCACTCGCTGTTAGCAGGTGTGACCAAATGTCAATTCTGGACCTGGATTCACCTCAGTAAAGTATGATTTCGTCCTTTATGCTACAGATTAGCTCATCCTCACCACATGGTGTCTCTCTCCAGCCAGAAAAATAGCACACAAGCATACCTTCACATCCCAATCTCAAGTTATCTTGGACCTGAAAGACATTGGGATGCCTCTAAAGTCAAGGTTGTCACAGAAGATTGTGTAGAAATGCTGTATACGTTTGCTACACAAGATAAAATGAATGTTGAACCTTTGAGATAATAGGTACAAGAGGACTGAACTGATTTGGTGTAGAAGTTGTAGATTTGGTGTTCATAGCCTGGCCTGACGGTGTTCTTTTTAGTAGAACTGGAGGCCGGAGACTCTGCAAATTGTCAAGGAAAGGGTTAACAATGCACAAAGACATTGGAAATATTTAATTGAAATGTTCAAATGAATTAATGTATTCAATAAAAAGATTCTGGAAGGAGATTTCACACATCAGTTTCATAGAAAACTTTCTGCTTTCTAGAATTTCAGCACTGTTTATTTGCCTGTGCAGAATTATGAAGGAATTATACAAATCAAGAAACAAGACAAACACGCCCCACAAAATCTGTCATGAACACAATTCACACAGTGCAATTCAAATTGTCTTCAAAGTGCCACATTGTGAACCACGAAGAAAACTGATGAGACTTGGCATACTTTACTGGGACTGTACAACACTGTGCTCCACAAATGAATCAGCTCTTTAAAGAGTTCTTTAAACACTTTAGAGTGTTGGAATAAAAATATAATATAAATGTAACAGGAATCAATGATGTTAGGGATTGCACGTCTCCATCTTTAACCACTGTAAGTCACGGACTTAATCTGATCATTAAACTCTTTTAATTTTTTTTGTTTTCTTTCCCTCCCTGCTGTGGTTCATAGGAGGCTGTGACAGTATGTCATAGATTCGGTGGTAATAAGAAGAGGTTCCTAAGCCAGTATGGCATAACACACACACATAGCACAGGCATAGCACTACATTTATACTTTTATAAATGCATTTCACTATTATATATTTTATATTTGTACTATCATTATCTATTATTGTTATTAACATTATTATTAATAATACATTTTCATTAAATGTATGCATTTAGATGACTGACACGAGGAACAAAAGCAATTTGTCAAAGAGCAAATTATAATATTAATAATAACTACTATTATTATTTTTTTTGCACAAACATGAGAATCCTCTACTGGTCTCAAGTCAAACTGCTTGACCACACCAAAGTTTTGGGAAAGAGCAAAAATAGCATGTGTTGCACTCCATGGACAGTTTGAACTCGCTCTCCTCATCAATCAGGTGCTGGTGAATTACACTCTTTGACTCACTCAAAGGAATCAATAAATTCAGTGCCTTGCTGACTGAGTCTCTCTGCATCAGGAGCGCTGCATAATTCTGCTTCAAACATGCTTTGAAGACCAAATGAGCATCTCCAACAGGTTACAGGATGCATCTGATGCATTAAAGTCAGACAGAGTCTTGTTTGGAAGAAGATTAGGAGCAAAGTGACCTCCAAGGAGAGTGAAATGTCATTTAGCCTTGTGGAAGAATCTGAGTTTGAGAGTAAGTCAGGACGGTAAGTGCAGAAGTGGATGTTGGAAAAGCTTCTGAAATATGATCTCAATGCAAAGCAGGAGATGTCTTGATGGTGAAAATTGAGGAGGGGTACGTTTGGAATAAATAGATGAAATGGTTGAAGCACTCAATCCGGGCACAGATGCAAATGCAAATCTGGTTGGTTACTTTGGTGTAGAAGTCCGCTAAGCAAAAACTGAATTAGCAAAACACAGTCATCGCTTCTCTCTCTTTTTTTTTTACACTCTGTCCACCAGAGATCTACTGTATATTCATCTGAATTAATGAATGAGAACTGTGGGTCAGCTCTAGTTTTCAACTCGTGAGTAAACTGAAGACAGGTCTGCCGTGAGTGGCAATTCTGCATATCTATCAGGTGTGATGAGATAAATAAATGCAGTAATTTCTATCAGGGGCCATAAAACAAGCTCCCTGACAGCCTGTGGTATTTATGAACTGAAGCCTGCAACTCAGATTTATTTCTCACGATGGGGCCAACTTCTCTATGTTCATCTGCATCAGCATTTGCCCATGTTCAATTCGGCCCAGTGGTGAATTTTTAAAAAGTTGGTATCAATCTTGTGGAACCGATTGCCACATTTAATGAAGACTCGCCTTCGTTCGCAAAGGTTGACTCGAATGCAGGGGAAAGAGAAAGCCGGGGACATGGCTCTACGCGCATCCAGACATTTCAAAAACAGCCATAAAACTGAAAGAAGACAGTCCAGATGCTCTTTCGTCGAAACTTGCCTCAACTACCCCAGTCACTGGAGCAAGCCAAAACAACAGTGAATGATACCTAGTGATACAGAAAATGGAAATGAGATATATTCAGTGAAAAGCCTGTTTACGACACACAAATTCACCTGATAAGGTCAAAATAGAGATAAGAGTTGGTCTTTAGAAAATCAACCATCTTAAGATTATCTAATGTCTTTTAGATGTTTAAAATACAGGATTTAAATAGATCAACTCATTGTGCTAGTATCAAGCACCCAAAAACCCCTACAAAAAATAAAAATAAAAACCCACCAACAACATCTACAATACTTTCTATCTGAGCTGCCTCTCAAAAAGTGAAATAAAACTATTTGCTCGAATCAATATAATTTTCAGGAGCAAGCATTTTCCTATCTTCAGAGCTGTCAAACAGTGTAACCATACTCAATCCCAATTCTCTGCTTTTAACGGTTTAGGGTACATTGGCTTTGGGTAGCATATGGCATATCAATCACACATCTAATTCTTAAAATACAAACATGGCTACATAATCAACGGCAGCGCAAGGCTTGCATTACGTAGGCCACTGGAATTTCGACTGCAATTAATCATCATTCAAACCCATCAAAGCCACACTGACACAAATCTCTATTTTGTATAATAAATTATACCACAATACCTCCCAGACTTACAAGAGAACTGGGAATAAAACGTAAACAATTTAGCTCGTAAACCACAGCATAAGCTTCAATTTGTTTCTGTATCTTATGACATTTTAGATCTTCAACATTCTCCACTTAGAACCAGGGATGAAGCCAAAAAAGAAGGGAGTTTGAAGACAGACAAGGGTCTCAAGGCACGAACTCGGAGAACAGTTGATGGATGATTCCTAATAAGGCCAAAATGGAAGACAAGTGGACACAAAGACAAGCACTCAAGAATATAACAATGCCTGGTAGGTGGAGGAAGATGCTCGACTTGGGATGAAGGACTGGACAAATTAGAACAGATTCTTCAAATTAGAAGACAAACACATCCTAGTAGCGTAGGCAGACTAAAATAAGACCAAACTGTTGTTGGACTACCATCAGTGATGAAGCGGAACACAATTTGTGTACTGTTGCATGAACGTAAATGGATGCTAACTTGTACAGTATTTACTGGCAAGGCAAAATTACAGCATGGGAAATTTGGAGGAGCCTAATAAAGGAGCTAATTAGTCTGGGTAATATCAATATCAAAAGCCCAATCCCACATGCTGGAATCTCAATGGGTGGCTGATGAGAAACTCAAGAAAGCATCGATGTAGAACCTGAAGCACAAGTGCGTCTTGGGGAGGAGACGTTGGGAACATCTGTCACACTGTGGACAAATTTGCCAAAGCCTTCACAGTGAGGCAAAGACTTGGATAAAATTGGTATCTAAAAATAATATGGTGCAAACTGAAAGGAATCTGGAAGCCGGTGTTTTGACACTCATCCGAGATCCTCGATGACAACACCTCAGCGCTTGCTCTTAGCAGGCATCCCACACAAACCATGGCTTGTAGACAGCTGCTCTCTGCAGCGGCGGCTTTCCTGCTTGTCATTACCTCACTTAAAGTTCCATGTCAGGAGCAGAGAATGAAGAATCTTGAAGAATTCTGCGGCGGAATATGGGAGTGTAGATGCTCTAAAGAGCCACAGATCTTTGCTGATGATTCTATTGCTTGTGGCACTGCTCAGTTTGAGTTTACTTGATGTGTATGAAAATTTGCAGGTTTTTTAGAACATTCTGGGACAGGGTACACAGAAGAGTGTCTGAAAAACACATCTGAGGATGGTGTTACAACAGATCTCGTACAGGGCCTGCCTTCCCTGAGAACTGGTAGATCAGCCATTGTTTGGAGAGCTGATGTTGAGAAGGTGACACAGAGGTCACAGAAACCAACAAAAAGTGGGAACACTGACACCTATCCATCAGTGCCACTCATATGGTGTATAGAGTACTCATAATCGGAGATGTTCCCATATACGGCCTGTGCCAGCAAGCACCTGCACTGTCATACAGAGAGTCACAGATGACTTGATTTTGAGACAATATATTGATACAAAAATCCATGTAGGACTGCTACAGGACAAACTGAAATATGCAGATTTTATCATAAAGCATTTGTTAGCTGATACATGTAATCATTGCAACACTGTTGGCATCAAACAGTATCACAAATTAATGATAATTTCAACAATTCATTATTTTTGACATATCATTAGTGTTTTCTTGAGATCACAAACTTAATTCTTATAATCTTGGCAACATAAGTCATCTACAAAAAATATTTTTTTGTTTAATTTTCATATTTTATTATCAAATAATGATAAATAAATAAAAAAATAAAAAAATATAAATAAATATTCTATTTAGCGCCGCTAATATTATTTTATTTTATTTTATTTTTGTAAGAATCATGGGATGGCACAAAAAATGCTTCCTGCTCACAATGGAAACTGTATTTTAAAATATAAATATATAAAAAAAAAACTTTTCCTGCCTTACTGTATATGGCCCTATCATTCAGGAAGAAATGCCTGAAACCTTGATTTTATGAAGAAAAAGAGAAACCGAAATATTACCACAAGGCAACTTTATGTTCTCTGTCAATCTAGAGGTCAGATATCAGAGTGGGAGATGACAGTTTTATCAGGATGACAAATGGTAACACAGATGAGAGAAGAAGCTCACCCTGAAGAACAACAACCGTAAAACCTATGCTTTGAAAACTGGATTGTCCAGGCCCAGTCTGAATGAAATGGTGGTTATCACCTAAACAATAAGACAACTGAATATATTTTTCTGTTTTTTATACACACTTTATATTTCTAAGTGTCATACAAGTATTTAATCTCCTTGATAGAGTTGAGATAATTACTATATTATTATCATATTTATTTATTTATTTTGACATCAACATTTCATAGAAACGCTTTGAAATTTCAAACAGGTAGCAAGGGAAACAACTTTACACTCTGCACACACAGTGATTAGTGTCCTTGTAGCCTGAGGCAAAAAGGTTTATTTGCAAAAACACCAGCATTCAAAGTTAAAGGGGTCATTAAACATTTATTATATATTGACTATGTTTAAAACATCTTTCCTATGACTGTAAAATACATTTAAATTTGAGGCAACTTAAAAGTCATCCAAACAGTGAAACATTGATGGGACTGTGTAGTTTGTGTGAAATGAGAGGAGAACAGCATCACGCCTTGTAATGTGACACGTGGGTTTCCTATTCTAAAACCTTTATTATTATCATTGTTCCATTGTTTTTAACAATATATTCTCTTGCTTTTAATACAATTGATCATGTTATATCACAGGGAATGTCAAGCACATCTCATTTTATTCAGAAATATTTAATCAAACCTTCAATATCCCATCAAATCATGTGATGAACATGTTTTAAACAAATTAGAAAGAAGCCAAAATTTTAGCAGCATTCAGTTTATTTTTATATTTTTATATACTAGTATTAGGGGTGTAACGATTCACTCGTTTTCTCGATGCATCGATTACAAGCAGACATGGGGACTTGTGACTTGGTGACTTGGACTCGAGTGGACTCGAGTCGCTATTTTTAGGACTTGAGACTTGACTCGGACTTGGAAGTTAAAGACTCGGGACTTGACTTGACTTGAGACACGATGACTTGAATGACTTGAGTGTTAATCACATCATGTTTTCAGTTTGAATATAAAATATATAAATTATTTTTTTAAATAAAGTTGATTACTCAGCTGGAGCGCAGGCTGAGAATTATGGAAAGCCAAATGGGTCTGAATACGCGTGCTTTTCAACGCCGTATTAATTTTAAAACGCCGTTTTCATAACGCCGCCAGGCGTTAAATAAGCGCCGTTACGCGTTAAGTTAACGCCAGACGCCACCACGCGTTAAAATAACGCCACACGCCGATAGACGTTAAGTTAACGCGACACGCCACTTAAGATGCAGATTTATTTACTCATCTACATGGACACACCTCTCATGGCTACAAGGACTCTACGGCAAGTCAGAGCATCCAGTTTGCAAGAGCGCGAAGATGGCTAGCCCTTACAATTATACATATAGCTTTTGTCTCATAAAGTTATCACCCCAGGCATGAATAAGTGCAAATTTGGAAAAGATTTTATTCAACAGTTAAATTAATAAGAAAGTAATATTATTATTGTATTATTATATTATATTTTGAGTAGGCTATCATTTCAATTTAATAAATAGTTGGCGATAGTTTCACAAAAATAGAAAATCTGTTTATTTACATTTACATTTACATTTACTCAACCTAATGTTGTTTCAAACCTTATGCTGTATTGCGTTTGAGGAAGATATTTTGAAGAATGCTGATAACCAAACTGTTTTAGTCTGTAAATATATTACGATTCCGATGCAGCTTCTGAAACAAAAGTAGAGCATATGTAACTCTAAATTAAATATCATTTTTCTTATATATATATATATATATATATATATATATATATATATATATATATATATATATATATATATATATATATATATATATTTATAAACATAAACTGAAATGATAATCATAGCTGAATTAAGCAGAACTGCAGAGCTGACCCCCACTAAAAATAGACTTATGGGAGTCCCCCCTGATATTTTGTATTAGCATCAACAACAAAGGCAAATCTGAATAATAATAATAATAATAATAATGCAATTAGGATAGTAAATAAGATTAAACAGACGGAGTATGGGGATTGAATGAAGGCAGTAAATGTTTATTGGTTCACCTCAGATCGTGAAAGCAGGCTGCAGTATTGTCATTCATCATAACAAACAGTGTAGAGATGACTCCCTCGGAAGAAATCCTGCAGGCGCCCCTGAACATATGGACTTAAATTTCAGGAACACTTAATTTGCTCTATTTCTTAAAAACAAATTCAAACAAAGTCACAGCTGATCGCAGTGCATCTCCAAACAAACACACAGCTGTTTCTGAACAACGTTTATGAATGAATCTGCATTTTAGAACAAATCTAGCGAGTCAATGATTTACCCATCACCCATTCGTAAAGAGAGTCATTTGCTTTGTGATTCATTGATAAGGCAGTGACATGCTGCCACCTACTGTCGGTTTCAGTTTCATTTGAAAGTATAAATGAGTCATTTAAATCGTTTAATATTTCCATTTTCAAAACTTTATATTTTAAACATTAATTTCATTACATCGTTCTTATGAAATACATTAACGCCACATCCAAGTCTTCTCAAAAAATCTGCATAATCCTTAATGCAACAGCAGAGTTCTGTGTCTTGCAAAGCTGAAATGTTGATGCTGATTTCATTTGACTGGTAACTTATTCTTCTGGATTGTATTTTACTAATTTAATAAAAATTAGATGGAAAATGGGATCAAAAAGCTAAAAAAAAAATCAAATACTGCCCTATTAATTTATGTTCCTAAACAAAGAAATATCAAAAAAAGAAAAGCATAGAGGCCTTGATACTGTAACGTTACCTTTTAAAAAACTAATTGCAAACGTTTATGCAAAGTGTATTATGTACAAATAATGCAATACTGTACCACTAAATAAGAAAGGTTTTGAGGGCAAAGCTAATCAGGCCAATGGGAGACAATTAATAATCAGTCTCATTTTATATTAAATCATTCTTTCATTTCACTAATCAATCTTTTTTATTTTTTTTATTAAACACAAAGGGGTCATTAATGATGCTTACATTATAGCATGTGCAAATTCACAAACAAAGTATATATAATTTGGCCAAAATTACAGGTACCTATATTAATATTCAAGAATGAACAAATGTACTGTTATTATAGATTACAAAGGTATTTATAATTAAATACATCCAAAAGGTCAGGACTTGCCATACATTTTCTCATTTATTTAACCATTGTAATAATTTCCAAATTTGGACTTATTTGTGTCATTCGATAACTATATTCCCTATATCCATATTTGTAATTGCTTTATTGTAAAATAAATCAGGTAACAACTTTTGAGTATGATTTCAGTTTATCATATGTTATTATGTTTTTAAAAAGGAAGAAAAAGTACCCTCAGAAGATATTTTAGAGCCTAATTGAGTTAAATCTGAAAAAGCAAACAAAATGTAGCTTTAAATATTAATATTTAATTTAGAATTACACATGCTATACTTTTGTTACAGAAACTGCATCTGAATCATTGGGTTGAGTAAATTTAAATAAACATAATTTCTATTTTTGTGAAACTATCACCAACTATTTATTAAATTGAAATGATAGCCTACTCAAAATATAATATAATAATAAAATAATAATATTACTTTTGTATTAATTTAACTGTTGAATAAAATATTTTCCAAATTTGCACTCATTCGTGTTTTAACTTTATGAGACAAAAGCTATATGTATAATTGTAAGGGCTATACTTGCCATCTTCGCGCTCTTGCAAACTGGATGCTCTGACTTGCCGTAGAGTCCTTGTAGCCATGAGAGGTGTGTCCATGTAGATGAGTAAATAAATCTGCATCTTAAGTGGCGTGTCGCGTTAACTTAACGTCTATAGGCGTGTGGCGTTATATTAACGCGTGGTGGCGTCTGGCGTTTACTTATCGCGTAACGGCGCTTATTTAACACCTGGCGGCGTTATGAAAACGGCGTTTTAAAATTAATACGGCGTTGAAAAGCACGCGTTTTCTGGTCCACTTGGCTTTCCATAGAGAATAGCGTCGTGACTGGATCAGGACAGTATCATCAGTCATGCCCTCTCTACCTTACACACACCACGCCCACTTAAATCAGATATCACATCAACATGTCAGCCTGAGAGGTACCGAGGGTCATCGCTTTTGTCTTCAATAGTTCACGACTAAAAACGCGTGGAAAACGCTAGTCGTGCCGCTTTCTCCTTCTTTCCAAAGCGCTCGGGCAGAAGTGCTCCTGGGTATGGAAAGCCAAATGGGTCAGAATACGCGTGCTTTTCAACGCCGTATTAATTTTAAAACGCCGTTTTCATAACGCCGCCAGGCGTTAAATAAGCGCCGTTACGCGTTAAGTTAACGCCAGACGCCACCACGCGCTAAAATAACGCCACACGCCGATAGACGTTAAGTTAACGCGACACGCCACTTAAGATGCAGATTTATTTACTCATCTACATGGACACACCTCTCATGGCTACAAGGACTCTACGGCAAGTCAGAGCATCCAGTTTGCAAGAGCGCGAAGATGGCTAGCCCTTACAATTATACATATAGCTTTTGTCTCATAAAGTTATCACCCCAGGCATGAATAAGTGCAAATTTGGAAAAGATTTTATTCAACAGTTAAATTAATTAGAAAGTAGTATTATTATTGTATTATTATATTATATTTTGAGTAGGCTATCATTTCAATTTAATAAATAGTTGGCGATAGTTTCACAAAAATAGAAAATCTGTTTATTTACATTTACATTTACATTTACTCAACCTAATGTTGTTTCAAACCTTATGCTGTATTGCGTTTGAGGAAGATATTTTGAAGAATGCTGATAACCAAACTGTTTTAGTCTGTAAATATATTACGATTCCGATGCAGCTTCTGAAACAAAAGTAGAGCATATGTAACTCTAAATTAAATATCATTTTTCTTATTTATATATATATATATATATATATATATATATATATATATATATATATTTATAAACATAAACTGAAATGATAATCATAGCTGAATTAAGCAGAACTGCAGAGCTGACCCCCACTAAAAATAGACTTATGGGAGTCCCCCCTGATATTTTGTATTAGCATCAACAACAAAGGCAAATCTGAATAATAATAATAATAATAATGCAATTAGGATAGTAAATAAGATTAAACAGACGGAGTATGGGGATTGAATGAAGGCAGTAAATGTTTATTGGTTCACCTCAGATCGTGAAAGCAGGCTGCAGTATTGTCATTCATCATAACAAACAGTGTAGAGATGACTCCCTCGGAAGAAATCCTGCAGGCGCCCCTGAACATATGGACTTAAATTTCAGGAACACTTAATTTGCTCTATTTCTTAAAAACAAATTCAAACAAAGTCACAGCTGATCGCGGTGCATCTCCAAACAAACACACAGCTGTTTCTGAACAACGTTTATGAATGAATCTGCATTTTAGAACAAATCTAGCGAGTCAATGATTTACCCATCACCCATTCATAAAGAGAGTCATTTGCTTTGTGATTCATTGATAAGGCAGTTACATGATGCCACCTACTGTCGGTTTCAGTTTCATTTTAAAGTATAAATGAGTCATTTAAATCGTTTAATATTTCCATTTTCAAAACTTTATATTTTAAACATTAATTTCATTACATCGTTCTTATGAAATACATTAACGCCACATCCAAGTCTTCTCAAAAAATCTGCATAATCCTTAATGCAACAGCAGAGTTCTGTGTCTTGCAAAGCTGAAATGTTGATGCTGATTTCATTTGACTGGTAACTTATTCTTCTGGATTGTATTTTACTAATTTAATAAAAATTAGATGGAAAATGGGATCAAAAAGCTAAAAAAAAAATCAAATATTGCCCTATTAATTTATGTTCCTAAACAAAGAAATATCAAAAAAAGAAAAGCATAGAGGCCTTGATACTGTAACGTTACCTTTTAAAAAACTAATTGCAAACGTTTATGCAAAGTGTATTATGTACAAATAATGCAATACTGTACCACTAAATAAGAAAGGTTTTGAGGGCAAAGCTAATCAGGCCAATGGGAGACAATTAATAATCAGTCTCATTTTATATTAAATCATTCTTTCATTTCACTAATCAATCTTTTTTATTTTTTTTATTAAACACAAAGGGGTCATTAATGATGCTTACATTATAGCATGTGCAAATTCACAAACAAAGTATATATAATTTGGCCAAAATTACAGGTACCTATATTAATATTCAAGAATGAACAAATGTACTGTTATTATAGATTACAAAGGTATTTATAATTAAATACATCCAAAAGGTCAGGACTTGCCATACATTTTCTCATTTATTTAACCATTGTAATAATTTCCAAATTTGGACTTATTTGTGTCATTCGATAACTATATTCCCTATATCCATATTTGTAATTGCTTTATTGTAAAATAAATCAGGTAACAACTTTTGAGTATGATTTCAGTTTATCATATGTTATTATGTTTTTAAAAAGGAAGAAAAAGTACCCTCAGAAGATATTTTAGAGCCTAATTGAGTTAAATCTGAAAAAGCAAACAAAATGTAGCTTTAAATATTAATATTTAATTTAGAATTACACATGCTATACTTTTGTTACAGAAACTGCATCTGAATCATTGGGTTGAGTAAATTTAAATAAACATAATTTCTATTTTTGTGAAACTATCACCAACTATTTATTAAATTGAAATGATAGCCTACTCAAAATATAATATAATAATAAAATAATAATATTACTTTTGTATTAATTTAACTGTTGAATAAAATATTTTCCAAATTTGCACTCATTCGTGTTTTAACTTTATGAGACAAAAGCTATATGTATAATTGTAAGGGCTATACTTGCCATCTTCGCGCTCTTGCAAACTGGATGCTCTGACTTGCCGTAGAGTCCTTGTAGCCATGAGAGGTGTGTCCATGTAGATGAGTAAATAAATCTGCATCTTAAGTGGCGTGTCGCGTTAACTTAACGTCTATCGGCGTGTGGCGTTATATTAACGCGTGGTGGCGTCTGGCGTTTACTTATCGCGTAACGGCGCTTATTTAACACCTGGCGGCGTTATGAAAACGGCGTTTTAAAATTAATACGGCGTTGAAAAGCACGCGTTTTCTGGTCCACTTGGCTTTCCATACCTGGGGCGTCTGTCTTTGCTAAGCATCCATGACACGCTCTCTCTCAAGGAACACGCGGAAATTTCAGCAAAGTATAAATGGATTTGCAGCACTAAACATCGCTCGCAGTAGCTCTGCTACTAAATTCGTTTCAAAATGGCAATCCATATACAGCTATGAACAGCTATTCCT
The DNA here is from genome assembly GCF_003368295.1 of Carassius auratus. NCBI lineage: Eukaryota > Metazoa > Chordata > Actinopteri > Cypriniformes > Cyprinidae > Carassius > Carassius auratus. The sequence continues at coordinate 424,991 of NW_020528306.1, read as the reverse complement.
TCATCTTAGCTGAGCTTTCAACGTTGATACGGGAAAGGATGAAGCTGATTGGTTATTTATTGTCACATGACCCGCAGTGCGCTTGCGGCATTCTGAAAAGTTTAGATGTTTTTAACTCGATGCGGTGCGACGCGCGCGCGTTGCTTCCATTATGAGACGTGATGTGAACGGCCCCTAATGATCCGCTAGCAGGCCGTCAAAAAAACGCATTCCAGGGGCGGCGCTAGGGCTGGGCTAAGGAGGCATAAGCCCCGAATATTTTGTTACATTTTCTTTCTCATAGAGCAAAACAATTAATCAGAAAAACTAATGTAGCTGCCGCGATTACCCAATCATGAGAAGTGCATATATATATATATATATATATATATATATATATATATATATATATATATATATATATATATATATACAGTACAGAATATAAATATTTTAAGTTGTTTCATACGTTTTTGTTATGTACAGTAGGCTACAGACCAAAAGTTTGGACACACCTCATTCAAAGAGTTTTCTTTATTTTCATGACTATGAAGATTGTAGAGTCACACTGAAGGCATCAAGGGCTATTTGAGCAAGAAGGAGAGTGATGGGGTGCTGCGCCAGATGACCTGGTCTCCACAGTCACCGGACCTGAACCCAATCGAGATGGTTTAGGGGTGAGCTGGACCGCAGACAGAAGGCATAAGGGCCAACAAGTGCTTAGCATCTCTCGGGGAACTCCTTCAAGACTGTTGAAGACCATTTCAGGTGACTAGCTCTCGAAGCTCATCAAGAGAATGCCAAGAGTGTGCAAAGCAGTAATCAAAGCAAAAATTGGCTACTTTGAAGAACCAAGAATATTACATATTTTTGGTTGTTTCACACTTTTGTGTTATGTATATAATTCCATATATAATTCCACATGTGTTAATTCATAGTTTTGATGCCTTCAGTGTGAATCTACAATTTTCATAGTCATGAAAATAAAGAAAACTCTTTGAATGAGAAGGTGTGTCCAAACTTTTGGTCTGTACTGTACATAACAAAAAAAGTATGAAACAACTGAAAATACGTCATATTTATATTCTATACTGAGAGAGAGAGAGAGTGTGTGTGTGTGTGTGAGAGAGAGAGAGAGAGAGAGAGAGAGAGAGAGAGAGAGAGAGAGAGAGAGTGTGTGTGTGTTTGTGAAAGAGAGAGAGGAGAAATGTAACAGTTTAATGTTGTATGTAAACTGTGTTTGAGAGAGAGAGAGAGAGAGAGAGAGAGAGAGAGAGAGAGAGAGAGGTGTTCAGAGAGGAGTCTGTTGGATGTTTAGCTGTTATTTGTTTTATGGACTCCATGTTGAAAATGTAAAACATTTCAAACACTGTTGGCAGAAGTGAAAAATAAATAATTTTAAGAAGTTACAATTTTGTTTGATTCCATGATGTATTTTACTGAACATGAGTATTTACAATGCAAATCCAAATTATTTTAATTTACTGACAGTTACTTATATCTTGTCTTTTAACTTTATTAAGATCAGATTCTGCAGGTAAAATAACAATATTAAGGTGACTTGACTTGGACTTGACTTGACATAGCTTGTGACTTGACTTGACTTGACTTGCCCAAGAAAAAAATACTTGGGACTTACTTGAGACTTGAAGGTTAAGACTTGAGACTTACTTGAGACTTGCACATGTGTGACTTGGTCCCATCTCTGATTACAAGCCCTGTCAAATGATATGCATCAATCTTGAAACATGATTTTTTAATCGTGAATCGCCGATCTTGGGCAATAATTGATTCAAAATGCTAAGAATCGAATGAATCGCGATTTGTATAGCGATTCAATGCTTTCAAAATGTATACACATTAAATTACTACACGCACAAATTAATGGAGACCTTCAAGAGTGTTTGTGAATCGTGCCTCTTATCTGTCCTTCACGCGCTCCACTGTTTACCGCCTCAGACTGTCAAAGGATTGCGCTAGCACTCCGTTCGTCTGTGACGCAGCTGACGTGTGATCTATAGGACTCGTGGCCAGTAATGCTAACTTGAAGTAGTTTTACTTTTCTGTAGTTTGTCAATGGCTCTCTGCATATTACCGACGGAGTTACCGGAGGCGTCGACAGCTGTATTTATTGCATGGACGGAGCAGAAATGTAAGTGTCTAAATCATACGCACAGATCAATTGAATGATAAATGTTTTTAAACAATGCGGATGAACCGAATATACGAAGGAAAATTAACCACAGCATTAACAAGGACCCTGAAATAAGAGCGCGAGATTTTTCTGATAATCAGATGCATGAAAGTAGCATTTGTTTCATTTGCAAACAGACATCTGGCGCGTTTTCTCTCAGAATCAAATGCTCGTTTTCACTCAATATCCTGTTAATCTTGAGTACCTATAGAGTAGTACTGCATCCTTCATAACTCCAAAAAGTCTTTAGTTTTATTATATTCATAAGAGAAAGATAGTAGGTACCGATTTTTCCCGGAAAAACACGAGCATTTGGAGGCGTGACGTATGGGCAGAGCTAAAGAATCACGAGCGCGAGTAGGCTTTTGCGTTGAGAGCGTTTGGAAGCTGTGACATTACCGTGAGGAAAAAAACATCCAAAACAAACCATGGCTAACACTCAGATTCAGCCGTATATTTATGATCCAGAATCAGATCCAGAGGGTGAAATTTAACAAGAGAAGCATCAGCAACGACGTCTCTATGTGGTATGTACTGAAACTGTATATATTTGCTTAGCGGTTTTGGAAAATGACTAAGTTCCACTTTATGTCGTCTTTTTTTTTTTTTTTTTTTTTTTAAGCTGTACATCTGGAAAGTGCAGTTTGATGACAACATCGCATGTTGTTTACTTGATGTGCTTACGTGCCGATAGCTAAGTTAACAACAGAGATATTTGAAGCAGTTTTACTCACCGCCTACGGTTCCAACACACTATCGTGACCCTTTTTCATTGGGACTGCATTATCCTTAAGAAATAAACGATGTGCAAATCCGGCGTCAAACTGGGCCTTGTTTGTAAAACAAGCATGCTCTTCCCTCTTCCCAACAGGGAAAACCACCAACAATCAAGAATCTCACACACACACAAACACTATAATTTGCTGTTATACTCCATATAACTCCATATACAAGCCAGAAACTAAGCCTTTTTTTTGCACAGGCCTATCTAAAGGGTCCCACCTAGTGATCAACTTTAAAATATATATTTTTTTTACCTCTTCCCAAAAGGGAAAACCACAAACAATCAAGAATGCATGATTATATGGTGTCATGGCTTTGCAATCAAAAAATGTTGTTATAATGGAAGTCAATGGGGCAAAAACAGCCACCAACAACTAATTAGGGAGAAAAAAATTAAATCTAATGCTGCACAAAAACTAACAATGCATCAAAGCCAATTTGTTTCTAATCTTTGACATGCCCAAGACTGTGATAAAAGGTAAAAAAATATCCAGTCCACAATCACTTTTTATATTGAAAATAAGTCATTTTGTGTGTTTTTTCCCCCAAATCAGTGACATCATTTATGAACTTGGCAATTAAAGAGTTCAATTCTTGGATTTGTTTAAACATTTGGTAGTTTTAATCAGGACTGAAGTTGATTAACAGATTTATGCAAAAAACAAAATGAAAAAAATATGAATCTGATACATTTTTACAGAAGTGTAATTGAGTGGATGTTTTCATCCACGAACAACTCGAAAGGGTAGTGAATTTGAACAATCCACAAGGGTTAACAATGGACAAAAGTTTTTTTTTTTTTTTTCTAACCTATGGTTCTCTAACAATAAATGCTACTGAAATTTGCCCCCTGACTAAGCATTTAAAGAATTTAGTAGAAGCATTTAAATAATCCCGTGAATGCACTTAAAGAATGCAGAATAGAATCGTTATAACCGAATCGAATCAAATTTAATTGTTAATCGAATCTAATTGAATCGTTCTAAATTTGCAAAAATCATTCTTGAATCGAATCGAAAACCTATGAATCGTAATCGAATCAAATCGCTGCCTTGCCAAAGATTCACAGCCCTAACTAGTTTAGTATTTTATAATACTTTGAATTAGAATGTATTCATAATTTTAATTGCCAGAAAAGGTGGTCATCTGCTAAATGCAAATTTTGTCTTTTAGAAGAACAATACCATGTTCTCAAACCTAACTGACATGGACTAAAAGTCAGAAAAGGGTTATTCTATAGTGGATACATTCAATTTAACAGGATGCTAAAAGTCTTCAGAACAGGGAAAGTGCAACGCCATTTTCAAAAAAACACAACCCATTCTCACTCCAAAGGCGTCAAAAACCGAAGCATGGTCAAGCGCCCTAGCGTCACTTTTATGACGCCAAATGTGCCTCTCGGCGTCGACTATCGAAGCACTACGACCTTCATTGCTTTCAGTGGGAAACTTTTGGCGTCAGAATTCGACACGAAGACATGAGATGTTTATCGCTATGAAATCACGTTCAAGAAGTCTCATTCAGCACACATCGCGCGATACTTGCTATCAGTTCCACAGTTTGGGTGAGTAGTCGTATATACGCTCTTTTAATGCCTTTTATCAAATGTATTCTGTCTTCTTTATTAATCAGATTAGTGCCATATGTTTAATCGCTGTATTATATCGGTCATCCGCGGCTGTCTTTGAGTTTCATTGCGTTTAAATAAATGAACACAGCTGCTAATTAGTGTGATTAAACTCTATCTGTCACGTGACGTGCCATAGACCTTCGATCCGTTTTATATTATTATTAATTTCAGGATCAATGATGTAAGTTGTATTTGTAGTAAAATCATGGTAATCACGACACAATAGTAATAAATGAAATGTGAAGTTAAAACACAGTAAATGGGACATTAGTAACTGTAACTGTAGTTTTACTATGATATATTAATAATCTATACAACAATACAATAATCACCAAACCAGCTATGTTTGTATCACTGTAATGTTAGTGTTTTTATGTGCTTTTATATGACAGATATCACAGTAATCATGTGTTCTGTACCATGCTTTTAATACCTTTTAATGTGAATCCAAAAAAAAAAAAAAAATCAAATTAAAAATAAATAATAAAACATGTATTTTTCCATCTTGCAGTTCATTCATATCAGTTTATATATATATATATATATATATATATATATATATATATATATATATATATATATATATATATATATTTGTATATATATATATATATATATATATATATATATAAATATTTTGCTCACAGATCATTATTAACATTCTGTATATAATTCAATTTTATTTTCTCTCCCCTTTTTTATTATTTTTATTTTTAGCTGAAAAGACGTAAAGGCAGTCAGCCCAGTGGTGTTTCTGGAGAGGGATTCCTTCAGAAATGGAGAAGACAGAAAGCTGCGGAGGCAGATATTTGCAGCAGTAAGTCTGTGATAGTTTGTCTCTTTTATCAAAAATTCCTGCTGTTATAATTTGTACAGCATTTGTTGTTTCTTAAACTGTTGCACTGTCCAAATACCCACACTTGCCATCTTTTCACTTGACCACTTGATTACTTATTTGAAGTCTTTCCTGTATTTGACCTAGTGTTCGCGTGAGCATGATGACCACGAGTGTGTGTCAAACTTTTCATGACCTGATGACTGTGTTTCCCAATCCTGATCCTGGAGAACCCCAGCACTGCACGGTTTTGGTGTCTCTCTTATCTGACAAACACACTTTTGAGGTCTTGGAGTCTTCACTGATGAGCTGATGAGTTGAATCAGGTGTGTTTGATCAGGGAGACATCTCAAATGTGCAGTGTTGGGGTTCTCCAGGACCAGGATTGGGAGCCACTGCCTTATGGGACACTTATGTGTTTAAAGAGATTTTTAATATCTAATTATCAATATTTCACATACTGTACTAAACACATCACAGTCTTAATAATCCAGTTTAACACTTGTATGATATTGTACAAGCCCCAGGACGGTCTCATCTGACACTATCTAAAGAATTCATATGACTATAGCTTGTTATTAATTACTTGCTTTCAATAATGGATTCATTTAACATTTAATTTTACAGCATCTTTACAGAGGTGTAATGTACAAGCTGCACGTAATTAATAATATGTCCTTCCTTCTGTCTTACAGGATTTTTTCCAGATAATGCTGTTCTTCTTTTTCAGGTCTAAAATATCGAGCTCAACAGCTATTTTAAGAGCCAACCCTCACAAACCTTCCTAAAACCTAAAAGAGCTATTACTGAGTCTCAGCGAATCTTGCCATGATCAGCTCTTCCCAGGTACATTTGTTTACTCCAAAAATGCTCTGGTCTGAATCTTACTTTAAATTAACTTAATTATGTTTAATGAGCAATATTAATTGCACAGAGAGTAAGTAGAGATTATCTTGTTTCACAGAAGAGAAGGAAGACCAAGGAAATGATTTGCTCAGGATGAGGAATGAAGACGGCCATCTTGAGCTCAAACAAACAGAAGTCCTCTGGTATGTGTGTGTTGAAGCAATGTTATACAACATTTTATGATGATCTCTCACAGAACTGGTCATGTCAGCCTTGATTTCGTTTTATACTATTACAATTACAGCATGTTAGCAAAGTGTGACTGGACATTTTTAATATTATGTTTTTAAAAACACACCACCTGTTTTAAAAGCAGACAAGTATCATGAAATTGGTTTAGTTGATATAAACACCAATTGACATTATTTCATTGTTTTGTAAATGTTATGTTATAAATTGTGAATTGATAGTTGATTGGTTTGAAGCCAGGCCTTACACTGCACAGACTAAAACACATTTGTGAGAGAAGTCAGGAACTTTGGAGAAAGATTCTAGAGGAAGAAAACACATTTACTGCAACATTAGATCAGTTCTAGAGTCTCTAAGAACTACACATGCTAATGCAGTCTCATGAGCAAGACCTTTGCTTCTGTAACTTTTTCTTAATTCTTGGAGAATGACATATTTATTGCAGTATTTTTATTTGTACAGATGATCTCATCAGCCAAATGAGAGGTTTTGACCAAGTGATGCTCTTGAAAGGAGTGGATGTGGTAAATTGTCTTCAGAGAAAAAGCTTCTCAAAAGGTCTTAAAACAGCTTGAAGAATGGTAAGTGTACAGTACTACAAGGGTCATAGTTGCTCACCCTGCTAAAACCACACAGAACATAAGCTGCGCTCTCTGTCCATTAAACAACTTCATCTGGATTGTTTGTTTCACTTTGACCAGGTCTGGGATGTTAGGACTGAGAGATCCTCTGGCTGAGAGAAGCTACACCACATCAGTGCTGGATATCAACCACAAACTGTTTCCAGACACGAGAGAAGAAGAACACGATGGGGAGATGAAACCAGTTTAGATGTGTTGATAAGGAATCATTATTTTCTGGAACAGTATCTCATGTCTTATATGTATCACATGATCTGTATCACAGTTGACTGGATGGGACTGTGTGACTTTTAAGGACATTTCATCACTCATCTGTGTGAACTGATTTATATATGAGGTTAATGTATCTTTGATGATAATTATTTTCATTGAATCTTATTTGTCTTGATGCTACTTTATCAACTTTATAGTCTATGCTTCAATAAAATGAAAATGGTGAATATGGTGTTCTGAAGATTCTTGGTAAATACATCATTTTACTAGGTAGGCTCATATGTGTTTATTTTAGACTTGGAAAAACGACATATTAATTATTGGGATTATTTTTTTTATTTAAGACATAAACATTTTTGATCGGATTAATAACATCTGGGACATCAGTACACCAGAAAGTATTTTTTTTATATTTTAGTAACAAATATGCACATTTTTTGTGAAATACAGGGAGTTACAAGATTAATTATTCTGCATTACAATATGGTTCCATGGGCTTTATTGTTACAAACACTTGAGGGATAACTGAGAATGTAGCAGGAATGATCAACGTGGATCTTGTACTGCATTAAAACCAAGAGCACGCACATTACTGATGTCCAGCACATGAGGAGCAAGATACGGGGGTGAGGAGGACATTTTTACACTGATTTCGGCTAATTAGTTATATATAATGCTAATATATATATATATATATATATATATATATATATATATATATATATATATATATATAAATTAATATTCTTAGCACTGCATGAATTTGTCCTTGTGTAATAGTGAAGTATCACAATGTGTATACATTGTCCTTGATTACTGCTTTACAGTGGGGAATAGATAATGGCAAGTTGTTGCAGGTTCATCCATTATATTTCTTGCCATTTACTTCAAAAATCAAAGAAATAATCTATTATTTTCATTATTAAATAATTTCTTTCTAATTTTTCCATGTTTCATCAGATGGCCTCACAATGTCCTGTCAAAAGGTATAATAGTCATGATGAATAGAATAGAAAACAGAGGACTGTGAAAACTGTCAGATATAAATGTGACTCAGCTCAGTTTGTTGTTCATGATGAGGAGAATACATATATGTAGGTTTTACTGCCCTTCTACCCCCAGGGGCCCAGTAGCACCCCCCGGAAGAGCCCAAAACTGTACATTTCAAATGGCTGTAAATCAGAGTCCAATTAACATATCAAAGAGAAAATGGGCAGGATTATTACTTATGCTATGCTGATAAAATAATGTTGAGCTCAGTTTTCAGAAATAAGTGGAAAGCTGGCATAAAAGCATTTTAAATATTGCTCACTGTAAAATACCACATTTCAGCCTGCCTCTCAAATATATCATAGAGGTTTGCACAATAAACATATTTAGATATCCAGTTTACCTTAAAATAAATAATTTATTTAGTTTTGTTAATAAAAAGTTTTAAACTACATTACCCACAAGCCTCCGTCGTTCTATCTATAGAAAGGCAACACTAGGGGGCTGTTTTTGTAGTTCATTGAAGTTATGCTTAGGGTTAGGATTAGGATCTCGCTAAAGATGTCATTTTTCTCAAGATAGCAACACTTCATTGTTGACTTAATATATTACTAATGTGATGATAGCAGCAAAACATACTTTTTAACATGATGCGCTGTTTAATATGGGTTAAAAGATAGTCCAACCACAGACTGTCCTGAAAAGTCATAGCCAATGACATCAAAGCTGAGCAGCAGCGTCACACTTCCTTATCCATCTATGACAGACGTCTTTCGTTTTTCGGCTGAAGGGATAGATTCGGTTAACAATAGATTAAGCTTGCTACTTATTAGATTCTGTTTTATTAACGTCTTCATCTTCCTCCGTTGTTCAGCTTGACAAAAATTGGGCAATATTGATGTGCACATGCCCAGCAGTCGCAGTTGTATCCAACAGATAGATTCCTCTCATTAAATATAAGACACATTTTTAAGATTTGTATTTTTTTTTTTTGACCAAAGACAAATATATTTACTAATCAAATGACGTGCTTCTAAAATTTACATTGTATATTACATTGTGTTTTAAAGTTAAAATTGTTCACATTTGTGTTTCTGTGATTTACCATTCTCTACCATTTGAACCCTAGGAATAAAAACAGAAATTATAAATGAATGAATGAATGAATGAACAAATAAATACATAAAGCATAATAAACATGCATATTTTTGTAAGGATCTTCCATTATTTATTGATATGTCAAACTCATTTAAAGACAACATGCCCAAATTACTACACTGCATCCTCTGTCACCAAGCTCGTTTTTGCCACCATAAAAAATAAAAAGGCAGTTATGTTGTAAACATTAACTATTTTCAGTATGCAAATGAAAATGCTTTTATTAAAAAACAAAACAGTAAATACAGTATGTCTTTCAGAGAACACTGGAAAAAGATCAATTTTATTAAAAAAATTAAATTGACCAAAATGTTATACAACACAATGTAAATGTTTCAAAATCACAAAAAAAAACACCATGAAGACATGCATGTCAAGTGTGCAATATCATCTATAAAACTCAATCAGCACAGCATCAAATAAACACTGATTGTCTGAACAATGGAAGACAGAGAAAGTGTTCAGGAAAACAAACACCTGCTAGCTTTGACATAACATCATGAATTCACTTCATGACTGGAGCTAGGGGATGACTGTGTATGAATATCTCCTTTACTAAAACTCTTAATTAAAGTCTAAAAAGTTCACTGTATGAAGCTTGAAAAAGAGAACAAAATGCTTTATCAATACGAAACATACTATTTTTAACTATTGTTTTCATCACTGGTTCTGTAATGTATTCATTATGAGCTTATAAATAAAACAAAGTTACATCTTCTGCAAAAATCAAACCACTGCAAAGTCTAATCACTGATCCAGGGACCATATCTGTGTGTGTGGGGGATAAAGAGTTAACGAGGTGAGTCCTTGTGCATGATGGAGAACTGCAGCGTTATCCTCAAACAATCCTGTAAAACAGAAATATTACATTACATTCAACTTATACATTACACTGTGTTTTGTTTAGACCATAAAAGCAGCCTCTGTAAAGATGCTGTAAAATTAAATGTTAAATGAATCCATTATTGAAAGCAAGTAATTAATAACAAGCTATAGTCATATGAATTCTTTTGATAGTGTCAGATGAGACCGTCCTGGGGCTTGTACAATATCATACAAGTGTTAAACTGGATTATTAAGACTGTGATGTGTTTAGTACAGTATGTGAAATATTGATAATTAGATATTAAAAATCTCTTTAAACACATAAGTGTCCCATAAGGCAGTGGCTCCCAATCCTGGTCCTGGAGAACCCCAACACTGCACATTTGAGATGTCTCCCTGATCAAACACACCTGATTCAACTCATCAGCTCATCAGTGAAGACTCCAAGACCTCAAAAGTGTGTTTGTCAGATAAGAGAGACGCCAAAACCGTGCAGTGCTGGGGTTCTCCAGGATCAGGATTGGGAAACACAGTCATCAGGTCATGAAAAGTTTGACACACACTCGTGGTCATCATGCTCACTCGAACACTAGGCCACATACAGGAAAGACTTCAAATAAGTAATCAAGTGGTCAAGTGAAAAGATGGCAAGTGTGGGTATTTGGACAGTGCAACAGTTCAAGAAACAACAAATGCTGTACAAATTATAACAGCAGGAATTTTTGATAAAAGAGACAAACTATCACAGACTTACTGCTGCAAATATCTGCCTCCGCAGCTTTCTGTCTTCTCCATTTCTGAAGGAATCCCTCTCCAGAAACACCACTGGGCTGACTGCCTTTACGTCTTTTCAGCTAAAAATAAAAATAATAAAAAAGGGGAGAGAAAATAAAATTGAATTATATACAGAATGTTAATAATGATCTGTGAGCAATATATATATATATATATATATATATATATATATATATATATATATATATAAACTGATATGAATGAACTGCAAGATGGAAAAATACATGTTTTATTATTTATTTTTAATTTTATTTTTTTTTTTTTTTGGATTCACATTAAAAGGTATTAAAAGCATGGTACAGAACACATGATTACTGTGATATCTGTCATATAAAAGCACATAAAAACACTAACATTACAGTGATACAAACATAGCTGGTTTGGTGATTATTGTATTGTTGTATTGATTATTAATATATCATAGTAAAACTACAGTTACAGTTACTAATGTCCCATTTACTGTGTTTTAACTTCACATTTCATTTATTACTATTGTGTCGTGATTACCATGATTTTACTACAAATACAACTTACATCATTGATCCTGAAATTAATAATAATATAAAACGGATCGAAGGTCTATGGCACGTCACGTGACAGATAGAGTTTAATCACACTAATTAGCAGCTGTGTTCATTTATTTAAACGCAATGAAACTCAAAGACAGCCGCGAATGACCGATATAATACAGCGATTAAACATATGGCACTAATCTGATTAATAAAGAAGACAGAATACATTTGATAAAAGGCATTAAAAGAGCGTATATACGACTACTCACCCAAACTGTAGAACTGATAGCAAGTATCGCGCGATGTGTGCTGAATGAGACTTCTTGAACGTGATTTCATAGCGATAAACATCTCATGTCCTCGTGTCGAATTCTGACGCCAAAAGTTTCCCACTGAAAGCAATGAAGGTCGTAGTGCTTCGATAGTCGACGCCGAGAGGCACATTTGGCGTCATAAAAGTGACGCTAGGGGCGCTTGACCATGCTTCGGTTTTTGACGCCTTTGGAGTGAGAATGGGTTGTAAAACACTTGGTTACCTCTTGTGCCTCTTAAACCGAGTTCTTTTTTTTCACAGATTCACAGATTACTGTTGGACATTCACACAGATGTAGAAGCATGAAATATAATAACAACACAAAAGTGCACAGTCTGTGATCACAGCAGGTATCAGACTGGGGAGGCGTGGATCCTTGCTCGGAGGTACAATTTATTCTTCTCCAACTTGAAAAGTGGTTTCAAAAGAGTGAGGAATTAACAGGGTGAGACAAAGTGTGGGAATGTGTGGGACTGGATGTAGGATGACTCAGACATCAAACGCTTCTCCCCTACAGCTGCCACCTTCCAAAACATACACTGCACAAAGGACTTTATTCAAGCCACGAAACCATGGTAAGTTGCAGAGGTTGGCCTTGTGCAAAAGTTCGAAGAGAAAATCTTCAGACAATGTTCTAAGTGGTGCCCACTAGAATGTCTTATGCTAGTCATGGGATGAAAGCAACCAATCATGACAGATAATTTATGTTAGAATTGGCAGAATTGATGCCATACTTAATTTAAAGTGAACAAAACTGTCAGAAAAAATAAATAAATAAAGTTGTATCATGCTGTTGGATACTGGCGGGCTTTATTATTCATCTGATAATGCATCAAAAATATGGGTAGCACTTTATTTTACAGTCCTGTTCCTCATGTACATACTATGTACTTATCATAGTAATTGCAATAACTATGTAATAACTAGGTACTAATCCTGAACCTACCCCTAAACATAACCCTACCCCATGTAGTTACCTTGTATTACCAGAACTTTCTTAGATAAATACACTGTAAGTACACTATATGTACATGTTAGTACACGTGCTGTAAAATAAAGTGCAACCAATATATGTTTTGATGACTGAAATTTATAGAAAACAAGGCATATGCAATGGTCAGTTTCTTGAAATCAATCTTCATTAAATTTAAATTTCATCTACATTTTCATTTAAGGGGTGCTATATATATGATGCTATTTTAAAGATAATTTTTTGTATATGTAGTGTAACAGAATATGTTGACATGCTTTAATGTTCAAAAAATACATTATTTTTCAAATACTGTACATTATTGTTGGTCCTCTATGTCCCGTCTCTCTCAAATGTGTTGTTTTCTACAAAGCCCCTCCTTGCAACAAAAACAGTCAACCCTGATTGGCCAGCTGACCGATTGCATTGTGATTGACTGAACACTACAGGCACGTGTCGGAAATGTAACACCCTTTTCCATAGTTGCCACTTTTAGCTATCAACATAAATGTAAAGACAATAAATAATGTATTTAGTTTTACCATCACTTCTTAGACCCTTGATAATTGAGACTTTTGAAAACTCTGCAGACCCATTTTAGTTTGAAAACTCTGGGACTGCATTTCAGTATAAACGGAACAAAACTGAGACTTTTGAAAACGATGGCATGGCTGCCCACATTTGCTCTGTGTATCCTTGACAACTATATAAATGTTACGGAGTGACTGTGACAGGGCGGAACCAAAAATGAGGAAGATTAGTTCCGCCCGGACCATATATCGCAAACACCGCCGCTTCCAGGAACGCCGGAGAAACCAAATCGGCGTGTTATTGAGAACAGGTGTCTTGTTGAGCGTGGCGATCACTGATTGGGCAATTTGGTGAAGAGGACATAAATAGGGCATCAGAAACACAGGAAGTGGTTGGTGATTCCCAGTAGTTATTGTGGGTGCAACGGAGCGGAGGAGAGAGTTGGAGAGAGAGAGAGTGTATGGTGTACTGTGGAGCTTGGGCAAAGAGAGATACACACACAGGGCTGAGTATACGAATATCTTTATTGGAGCATTGTGTTCAGATGCATTGTGTGATGTGAAGTTATCACACATTGAAGATCTGCTAGGATTGCAGGAAGGAGATTGTGCTGCCAGTTGTGTCGGATGTCGGTTATCTGGAAGAGAAGTGGAAAGATCCAGTGTTAATGGAAGTGTGATAACACTGAAATATTCATCGAGTCTACAGTTATTTTGCAAGTGTGGAATATCCATATACCTCTTGTGAGTTGTGACCAGTGTGAGGGGCCCCACCGTAATAGGATTGGTGGGTGAGCCGGGACCAGCAAAAAAGGAATCTGGTGCCTTGTCGTGGCTGTGACGTTTCCTCTGGCCGTCTGTTGCATCGGTGCCCCCAACGTCCAGGAAATAATCCCCGGTCCTATGTGGTTTTGCCCCTAATTCACTGTGAGTGTGTGGAGTGCAGTGGGTGAGTCCTTTTCTTTGCTGTGTGTACACTTGAAGTCTGCAGTGTCGTGCTGTGTCATGTCGTCAGTAATCACCCTCTAGGCTGGGAGAGAAAACCCTGTGGAGAAGAACGTGCACCGGTGTTGTGAGACGACCGTCTTTTATATACATGCCCACTCGTGGCTTTGGACCCCTACTCCGCCGAGTGGTGACGTGTCAACAATAGCAAGTAAGGAACAGTGTGCATATTGTGGGGGACGACGACTGAGAGAAGTGTTGGCTGCTATACGAACATCCAGCTGTGTAGCCCTTGTGTATGAATACCTGCTTGTGGAGTGCTTTCAGAGGTTCGCCCCTGTCTAGATCTCTGGTCCGTTGTCTGGAAGAGAGGAAAGGGAAGCGTTCGAGTCATTCCTGAGGTACATACCCGGTGGCACAAACCTACCTGAAGTCACCCAGCGTGGTGGCACCAGCTGAGGCCGTGGAAGGCCCAACGTGCAGCAACTTCACTCTGTACTCCTGTCCACTCTTGGTCAAATTCGAGAGGTGGTGTCTTTCTCCATATATTCACTGAAGCTAAGTAAATTTGTGAAGGAACTCTGTCTGTCTGTTACCAGTCCTACAGGTCTGAGCTTGAGGCTCTGAGTCATCGTGGGAGTGTTTCCACGGTTGGAGGTGACCGTGTTGAGTGTTGGTCTGGGAAGTCTGCCCCGGTGAGGAAGACCACAGTTGTCGTGACATATACACCTTCTCTAGACTCCCGAGCTGAAAAGGGCTTAAGCCTGACGTCCACCTCTTCGAGGGTCTGTGAGTTGTATCCATTCAGTATTGTCATTGTATACCCACCTGCATGCCCAAAGTCAAGCTCCAGTTGCCCCTGTATACCCCTCTGTACGCCTAAAGCTAAGAGCCAGCGTATTGCCCTTGTATACTACCTGTACGCCCAAATTCATGTCCTTCTGTATACTTACCTGTGCGCCCCGAGTGAAATACCAGTGCATCGCCCTTGCATACTCACCTGCAAACTCCATCCGTAGGGTTTACCTGGACGAAAATGTTAACGAAGTTAAGGATTGTGTATCTTTCTTGCATACTTACCTATACACCGAAGGCCAAGACCCCAATATATTCACCTGCATTCTTACCTGTGGACCTCTTAGGCGCTTCTAACCGCGGACCCAGAATCTCGTGGTGAACGGCGTCAGGTACGCACCCCACCCAATTCATCAGAATTACGTACCTTCTTTATTTTGCATGCAGGGACTGGAAGGGCCCCATCGACGGTTCTCCTGCAGGAGAAACACAAAGGCACTACTGAGGAAAACCCTGTTGAGTCACGTGAAGGAAACCTGAGAGTCCCTGTGACAGAGTCAAAAGCGACTCGGACCTATACTCTCTGGCCTCGAGAGTGGATTTTAGATTCCCTTTTCCCTTCCCTTCACACCTTTTTAAATTTAAATAAAGTTGTTTTAATTATACTCTCTCTCTCTCTCTCGTGTGTCTGGTCATTGGGGTGTTCTTGGGACCTCCTCGAGGTGGAAACTAGGGAGGGGCGAGACCCACGACATCTGTGGTCTGCTCCGACCTGTGACATAAACAATAACATCATTGTTGTCAAGCACATAGACGCATCACAGATCTAAAAAATAGGGATTCTACCTATTCATATCTATGGCTGTACCTGCATGAATAGTCGCGTGTAATGCGTTTTAGGTTGTGTAATGTAGATTGTTTCTGAAATGCAGCAGAAATGCCAGTGTAGACAAGGATCATTTTCATTCTAACGACTTTTTAAAACGAAAACTCACTAGTGTAAACGGGGCCTTGCAGTAGCTGATTCAGAAGCACCAGAGTGTCATAGCAAAGTCGGAATTGACACTTTTTTTTTTTAAATAGCCTTTGCGCAGCCAGCCTTGTAGACTACTCTAGGTTCACAAAACTGTCGTCCATAAAATGTGTTGCACAAATTCGAACATCTGGGTTGTTGCTGTTCTGTTGTCAATAAATTTTAACAAAATGATTCCTCATTGCATTTACTTTCGGGAGGCCAAATAAAGTAATTTTGCTTTAGCAAAGAAACTCGCAGCGTCTCCCTGACATGGATGCATCAACACTACTGTGGTTCCTGAAACCATGTTTTCTTTCTTTGCGTGAACATTTGGGCTGCATTACACAAATATTTCCACATCGTGATGTAGACATGGGGCATGTTTGAATGAGGCGCTTTAGCCCGGTTTGGATCAACCTTCTCTTTTAGTTAGAATAAATCCTCTTGTGGAAGACTTTGAGCTTTGTTGCTCTGCAGCTCTTATACATGCACAAATAGCTACATAACACACTAAATAAAAGGAAAAATAGAAATAGCATCATATGACCCCTTTAACAGCAAAACTAGCTATGTTGTATATACAAAATATGATAGTATTGACAGTTACAATATATACAATGATTTGGTTTAAAGCACTTTCATAACTGAATAAAAAGCAAGAACACAGCTGAAAAATACCAAATATGTGTGTGCACTATGTATTTATGCTTCAACGAATAAACATATTTTAATGCTTATTAGTATTACACAGTCAGCTTAGCAACGTGCTAACAACAAAATGTACTGAAATCAATTGCATGCTCAGTCCAGTTTGTGTGGCTGACAGAGTTTCTGCCTATGTAGAGTCTTCCTCATCAGTCACTTTCGGTTCCATAGAGGTTAGGATGTTATTTTTCTAGGTTTTGGAACAAAGCAAATTTTTTCTCGACTAACCGACCAACAACTGTAACTTCTAAAGTAGTATGATGCATTGAACAAACTATATTACCATCTCAAATCTTGTTCAGCAGCAATGTCTTGAGGTTAAAGAGATGGCAACTTCTCGTAAAGGTACTGAAATACAATGAAACTTGCAAAAAAAAAAAAAAAAAATTGCAGAAGTTTTATGCTTACTGGCCATAACTGCAGTGCTGGGACCTTCACAGACTCTATCAACTAAAGGATGGGAGCAGTAATTGTTTATTTACCATTTACTGAGGGAAAACCCCACTACTTCCTGCTCATTAATAATTTACATGTTTCAGTTGGATGAGGTACAAAGTCACTCTCCCTCTCTGTCTTCTTCTTTTCAGGCTATGCGTTTGTGTGTGTGGCCGCTGAGCAAACTATGTGTTTGTGTTGTGTGTCAGAGCAGACAACAGCACTCTCGTCAAGGCGGTCTCTCCTGCTTGAGCACCTTTGGCTTGTGGCTGTTTTGGCCCTGCTGAACTTCAGGTTATCAGTGGAAACATACTCTGTCTTCTTATGCTATTGTACATTCTGTTCTTGAACTTGAACTTGAGGAATTTTCAACTCAGAAACTTAATTTTACATATCTCCTATCCGACAAGACTCAATGAATACTTTATCCTCCTGTTTTACGGAAATATGTATTAAAACAAGCAATATAGTATATGTATTTTTGGTGAAGTGTCTTACCTGGGGACACCAATATCAGTCAAAGAGGTAGAGGAGGTTTTGTGTGCTGTATCCTGTATCCTGTGGCTTTTCCCAGCTGATACTAAATCCCCAAACCATTTAGCTCACTGTGGACAAAAACAGCTCGTTTCATTATTGTGAACATTTATGTATACGCTATTGTCTAAAAGTTTGGGGTTAGTTAGATTTTCTATTTTATTTAAAGGGGGGGTGAAATGCTATTTCATGCATACTGAGTTTTTTACACTGTTAAAGAGTTGGATTCCCATGCTAAACATGGACAAAGTTTCAAAAATTAAGTTGTACGCTTGAAGGAGTATTTCTGTTCCAAAAATACTCCTTCCGGTTTGTCACAAGTTTCGGAAAGTTTTTTTCGAGTATGGCTCTGTGTGACGTTAGATGGAGCGGAATTTCCTTGTATGGGTGCTAAGGGCGCGTCTGCCGGAAGAGCGCGGGCTCCCGTATAGCAGATTAGAGAGAGGCTGTGCACAGACAATCACTGATCACAGCGAGAGCGTTGCGAAATGTCACAAAAGGAGTGTGTTTTTGGTTGCCAGGGCAAGACAACCCTGCACAGATTACCAAAAGAGAAACAGCATTAAGGGACCAGTGGATGGAGTTTATTTTTACAGAGCATCAACGGAGTTGTGCAAGTGTTTGTGTTTGTTCCCTGCATTTCGAAGATGCCTGTTTTACAAACAAGGCCCAGGTTGACGCTGGATTTGCACATCGTTTATTTCTTAAGGATAATGCAATCCCAACGAAAAAGGGTCACGATCGTGTGTTGGAACCGCATGCGGTGAGTAAAACTGCTTCAAATATCTCTGTGTAGTTAACTTAGCAATCAGCGCGTAAGCACATCAAGTAAACAACATGCGATGTTGTTATTAAACTGCACTTTCCACATGTACAGCTTAAAAAAATAAATAAAATAAAAAAGACGACAAAGTGGAACTTAGTCATTTTCCAAAACCGCTAAGCAAATATATACAGTTTCTGTACATACCACATAGAGAAGCCTTTGCTGATGCTGCTCTTGTTAAATTTCAGCCTCTGGATCTCTGTCAAAGCTTCCAAACGCGCTCAACACAAAATCCTACTGGCGCTCGTGATTCTTTAGCTCCGCCCACACGTCACGCATCTCGTGTTTCTCCGGGAAAAATCGGTACAGACTATCTTTCTCTTATGAATATAATAAAACTAAAGACTTTTTGGAGTTATGAAGGATGCAGTACTACTCTATAGGTACTCAAGATTAACAGGATATTGAGTGAAAACGAGCATTTCACCCCCCCTTTAATTATATATATATATATATATATATATATATATATATATATATATATATATATATTATTATTATTTCAGAAAGGGCACATAAAATTGATCAAAAGTATATTTATAATGTTACAAAAGACTCTATGGTATGAAGCAAAATAATGTAAGACATATGGGGGTGGCTTTAAACGCTGTTGGAAGAGCAGCACCAGTAAAGCAAGCACTCATAATGCCTTTAGCAGGCCGCTAGCACTGAGGTGCTAGAGGGAAAAAGGAACTGGTCAAAAAACACACACACAGACCAGAAGAACGTCTCAGGTTACGAATGTAACCGTGGTTCCCTGAGAGGGAACGAGACACTGCGTCCTCTGAAGGGACACTATAGCCGCGTTTCCACCGCAGGAACTTTACCCAGGAACTAGGGTCTCTGGCATGGTACTTGGTGTGTTTCCACCGCAGGAACTAGGAACTAAATAAAGTTCCGGGTAAAAAAATGCCCCTCAGAAAGTCCCTGCTGGCGAGGTGGTACTTTTTCAAAGTTCCGGAACTTTCGGGGGCGGGACTTTGGCGCTAAACATGCTGATTGGTTGAGTTCACGCAGCATTGGTTGAGTTCAACCACCATTTATTCGGATCAACATTTTCAAAATATTACTGTTATTGTGTCATGAAATGTAATTTTAAAAGTATTTCAGGCGAGAATGTAGTTGTTTAAAACTCAGATCTGTTGTTTATTTATAAATACAGCGCCTATTTAAAAATGTGTTTCGCCGATCTCAGAGACGGTGAGCTCCACTCGATCAGCGGGAGCTCAGTGATCATCTATCCGACGAGAAGCAGCCCTCACCTCGGATAGTCCTTCTGATATGTGCCGCTGGCTCTGATGTGTCTTTAGTGGTTAAACATAAAATATAATTCAGCTGCGGGGTAAATCTAACAGGTTTTCTTTGTTCTGTTTTCAATTTATCTATATGTTAAAATGAAAATAAAAAAGGCAAATTTATATAATATTTCGTTTCATTGTAATGGCTGCATATACACATATATCCCTGAACTAAGTACATTTCTGCAGCTTTTAATATGCTTAAATGAAAACCAAAGGAGGCAGTAGTATTTGATATCCTATTTCATTTTATTGTAAATATACAGTAAGGAAAATTGCAGTAGCCAAGACGAGCTGACTGAAGTTATCAAGTATGCTGCTGTTTATAGATTTACCTGACTTGCATAGTCAAGGACATCACACTCCCAAGACGAATGCACAAAGTCTGAACTAACTACCGATGATGCACGTCCAAAATCAGCGTACTTTTTTTTTTTGTTTTTTTAATCAGCGGTACTTTGTATTGAGAAACGCGTGCAGACCTATGTCACCAGTCTATTTGCCTAATCTACCCAGTACTTCACACCGCGGTGGAAATGCAGAAAGCAACAGGTCTGGGGGGAAAAAGTTCCTGGTAAAAAAAGTTCCTGGTACAAATGTTCCGGGTAATTTCGGTTCAGCATGGCAGGGAGCTAGAGGACGCAGTGTCTCGTTCCCTCTCAGGGAACCACGGTTACATTCGTAACCTGAGACGTTCCCTGTCAAGGGAACTTCGAACTGCGTCCTCTGAAGGGACACTATGGGGAACAGTATACCCACGCTGCCATGCTGAGGGGAGTGCAGGCCAGAAACATGGCAAACACTAAGTACCAACTCTACCAACTCACCGGAGTCGCCCCTGGGATGGTTCGACGGCTGTCCGTGACATTATCCCTTATGGCCAAAGGCCTAAGCTACATACCCAACTTACCTGTGGGGCCTCAGCCTGGGGTAGAGCTGAAGGCTTGCAATCACAAAAGATTCCTTTAAAGGGATACGGCTAAGAACAATTCTGATGATCAGCCAGGCTCTGTAAAAGGAAACTCACAGAGTTGTTAGTAGACATATAATCACCAGCAACATAACACCCATAAGCAGGTAAAGCAAGGGTTATGTACTCACCCACCCTCCTGCTACTGGAGTCCCGCTTGCGGGGTGCCCCCTTCTGGTCCGGACCGTCAGTAAGGCGGTTACTATGCTTAGCATAGAACCAACCAAAACATCATAGGTCCAGGAAAGGAGACTGTTATGTGAGAAACTTTCCACTTAACCTCGATCAGGTGGAGAGCTGGTGGCTACAGGGGAATTAGGCAAGGGTGGATAAAAACAGAAGTTAAAACAGAGGTAAAAAACATCCGGAGCTACTAGGTATTGCTCTGATCCGAGCGAGGACACTGCCTCGTCTGAATCACATCCTCGGCTACCTGGTCAGGTGAAAGGCCCTCACCTGTATCCAGGTCCTTCAGCAGGTCAGCCTGGTAAGCCTGAAGCACTGCCATTGTGTGCAACGAAGCCACAGCCTGGCCTGCTGCCGCGTATGATTTGCCATTTAAGCAGGATGTATCCTGGAGGGGCTTAGATGGCAAAGAGGGAGATTTAAGAGAGGACGTTTCACCCACAGAGAGATAGCTAGCCAGCGTCTCTTCTACAGGGGGCATTCCTCTCATAGCCGTTTTCGTGCATGCCCTCGATTTTAGCACTACTCGTATGCTGAAACCGATGGATGCGAGAGGAAAACGGCCTCTTCCATTCCTTGAAGGATTGAGAAGGCTCAGCCTCAGTCACTCTCATACATCTCCTGCTCTTTCTGTGTAGAACCCAGCAGAGCACTAACTTCAGTGTCAGAAGGGGTTAATGACAACGCATCTTCCTCCCCAGAGGGTGTCGCTGGCCAACATTTTGGGGTTTTTCAAAGTATGCTTCAAACACGGGTCACGACGAGGTGTTCCCCATAGTGTCCCTTCAGAGGACGCAGTTCGAAGTTCCCTTGACAGGGAACAATCCGCTTCTGTTTAAAGGGGTCATATGATGCTGCTAAAAATAACATTATTTGTTTTTTTTTTATCAACTTGAAAGACTGTTTGCCAGAGGGCTTCACTCCGAATACCTCAAGCATGTGACAGAAATGTTACACCCCTTAACATATTGTTATGCCCTGTCCGGCCGGAGCGACAAGACATATACATAAAACCCATTATAAATATGATATTAACATGACTTCTATTCGTGTCCTCTTTTGGAAGGCCAAACAAAGTAGCTTTGCTTTCACAGTGAAACACACAGCATATATACGACATGGTAGCAGCGTCAACAATAATACTACAATGAGAAGTAAACCTTCTTTCTTTGCGTGAACATCTGGGTGGCGTTATGCAAATTTCCCACATAGTAACATAGAGATGTGGGGGCGTGTTAGAACGTATCCATTTAAGGGGTGTGTGGACGAGTTTTAACTTTTATAAAGAATATCTCTTTTGATTTGAGACTTTAGTCTTTACAACTTTACAGATCTTCTTTATGCACCAAGAGCTTGAAACATTCCAAAGAGAAAGGAAACATTTAAATCGCATCATATGACCCCATAAGCATGGCTCAAGGATATTTACTTTGATACTGCTTTACCCTCACAGGGAATATTGACCAAACCATCTGCATTAAATACACACACACACACACGCACACACATACACACACACACACACAAAAAAAAGCAAATCATGTCATGCTTGTCATAACAACTCACTCAGTTGAGCCAAATATATGATATCTTACCCTATAAATGTATAATTAGTGAGGCTGTGCTTTGATTTCCCCTGTATAACCACATTCCATATAGCTGTATCAACACCGTGCCTGGGGACCAACTTCACACACAGTCTCTCCTTCCTCAAAGCCTGCTCCTCTAGGAGAGAAAGAGATATAACAGCCATAACATAAACAGCCCTAATTATGTCTTTCATTTATCAGCAGTATAACTACATTTAAACCAGAGTGCTTTTATATCCCACAGTCCTATATACTCACAACTAAAACCTACATTATGCATCAATTCCCCCACAAACAAATTGCCTGACCTACTGTATTTGTCCTTGGGAAGCCTTATCAACAATGACACAACAATATATGTATATAAAAACGACCTATTTCCTAACAGTTTATTCAGAGAGACAAGCTAAATATATATGTGCATTAATATTTGAACACCATATAAAATGCAACTTATCTGACGTTTTGAGGATCCAGGCACATATAAGTATATGAAAGCCCATAATAATTACATAAAAATGTCTTTGGGCGCTAGAGGGTAATCTTCAGCATCAGAAGGTGTGTAAGAAGGATGTAAGGGACTTGACTGAAAGTGAAATAGGCATCATTTTAAAGGCATCTATTAAACATGGCCTTATTACAATAAAGCAGCACATTAAAACCAGCACCCAATGAGACTCCGTCTTCCTCGTAGTCATTCCTCCAGAACCTGCTACCAGACTCTGCCATATTACTCCTGAGCCCACCCCATTCTTTTCGAGGCAACACTAGGGCGAGGGCCGTGTAAATCCAATAATAATGAAAATAATAAACAAGCTGCCCTCACTCCCAATGCCAAAATAATATTGCGGCATTCTCAAAGGCGCGGTGAGAGGAGAAGAGAGAAGACGAGAAGCGGAGAAATACACAGCACTCAAAAAGCACTAAAGCATCAAGGGAATGCATTTCATTAATATTAGATAACCACCATCCACTCCCGCTCTGCACAAATAAATACATAAATAAATAAGCACATCATAAAGAAAAGCTGGGTTCTGGCAGAGATAAACAATGACTCATTGTTCTCCTCTCCTCCTACCTCCGGGGCAAAATGTTTATTTTACTCTCTCGCACATAAATTAAGCTAAACCTGAGCCCATGAAACATTCACATTCACAACCTCTGGAGAATTGCTCCCTCAGGATGACTACAGAGAGGAGAGAGAGAAAACGAGAGGATGAAAGCAAAAAAAAAAAAAAAAAAAAAAAGGAAACTATGCTTATGGGTATCCGTGGTGTCTTGGATCAGAGTGAAGCACTCTGGCAAACAGTCTTTCAAGTTGATCAGCTTCAGGATCACGTTGCATAAATGCTTCTGTCACAAAATGTAGTGATATAATAATGATTATATGAGTTCAAACCATGATAACAATGAACCAGTTAAAAGTGCATCTCAGGGTTAAAATTATGTCTAGAAGCATTCATTTATGCATGATCCGTACCTACAGTACAATGAAAAGGCCACTGTAGTATTTCACAGACGCGCACACACAAATTTGTTGAATCGCTGCCCTCTTTTAAGCATGCAAGCACCTGTGTGCTAGCCATCGTCTTCAGACATGGCAGCCCAGCTCTTGGGCCAGTCGGTGGCAAGCCAAATTGCGTGTGCTTCAGAACAGGGAGTACTTGAAAACAATCAGGAGCTGTTTAGTTGACATTTTCAAGCATGACTTTTTCCCTCAGCCTCCCCAGCCCACACTCATTATGGTTCCATTTTTCGCAGTAATAAATAGCAATAATTCGGCAAAAGCCCTGAAAGAGTGCAGCTAGTGTGGCGTGACTTGATGAGTCCGACATTCTGGATGCCGCCGCTACTGTTACCCGGCAGTTATTACCACTACAGACCATTTGTATTCATAGTTCTGACTTGAGGGTATGAATATTGATGAATGCTATTACTATGCATGGAGCCTGTTTTTTTTTTTTTTTTTCTTAAAGCTTATATATATATATATATATATATATATATATATATATATATATATATATATATATATATATATATATATATATATATATATATATATAGATGCAGGAGATATTTTTCCAATCAGGACCTGACAAAGGGCCATCTACCTCCAACCCTGAGTATGATAAATAACAAACTGTTTACTTCCCACCACATAATTCACTGGCTAATTCTGTAGAATCTGTTTTTGTCATAGACAATTACAGTGGGGGCCACTTTGACTGACAGACAAAACAGCCTTTGTTGATGGCACTGCCATGTTTTATTAGCGTCAAGGACTTCGAAACAGTGCAGACACACATTTTAAGACTCCACGCTGGGGAGGTGGCAGAGGGGAATGATGTTCCACATACTAAAACTGCGGCTCTCATTGAACTTGATCAACAGGCAGAAGCGTGCTGGAATTGGCCAGGGAAAACCAGCCACAGCGGATTACAACGTCTTTTCTGAATATCATAACCATTACAGGGCGTAGAAGATGTAGTTTTACTGCTATGAAAACAATACAACACTGTGACAGACAAAAACATTGTTTTCCTGCTTTTTTTTTTTTTTTGGTCACTGGTAAATTTTGTTGTGAAAAAAGTACAAATAAAATCAAAAGTAAATTTTTAATTGTTTACTTTATTGCACTTTATCTATGTGCACATGTAGATTTAATTTACAATACATATCTTTTAAAGCACAATTTCTCAAAATGTGCTTTATCTCATTCTCATTGTCTTATGCACTTCTTCTTATGAAATCTCCACTTCAAGAACACTTACACCAAACTTTACAGTCTGATTCCTTTCTAAGTGACATCAGCAGAAAAGGAAAGTTGTTTGAGTGGAAGAAGTCTATATATATATATATATATATATATATATATATATATATATATATATATATATATATATATATATATATATATTATTATTTGTCAAATTAATAACTAACTGATAAAATTATTAACTGAATCTGGTTATGGTCTATAATGCTCAATATTGCCCCAAATTGCTGGGCTGTCCAACAAACTGTATTAGTAATCTTGTGAGACATTCACACGTTTTAAAAAGAAACAAATTTTTTCTATAAAGAGAAACATATCCATTTATAAAGGTGAAAGAAAACTTTCATAAAGAAATGTTTTAATATACAGTATGGGCTAAGACATTATTATATATTTAAAAATATATAATCATTAATTAATGAGTGAAAGGCGTTTTGTTGTAACAGTGCATATAAAAGGAAAAATTATGTTCACTGGTGACATATAACACTGAATAACAATGACCCACCAAAACAAGTTCATTAGCCACAGCCTATTTTCACCATCCACACTACATATTTCTTGGTCATATTTCATAACCAAGAATCCCCATAACTAAAAGTTTTAAATTTTTTGGATGTTTTCTCCATCTTTGATTAATGGCTTGGAGGTATCCAAACTGTCTACAGGGACCAGGTTGATTTAACCAAATGAAATCAGAAACTACTAACACGCAAAGTTGCATTTATGAATAATCATAAACCAAATTCCTTCGGGAGAACCGGAGATTATCTACAAATTTTCAAATGCAAGCTTGCCGGGGGGACTTCATACATCAAAAAAAAAAGTATTTGCATTTGGTTTAGATACTTCACTTTAAAGGACGGAACATGTTTTGAAGGAGTTTGTGATCAAAGACCTGAGCAGAACCCTAATGAGGGATGGACTGAAGCAAACTGGGCAAACACACTCAATGACTGCATGTGAAAAAACTGGGGAAAAACTTGCAATGAGCATGTTAAAATGTACATGTTTTGACTTACATTTGGCAATTGTGGCAGCTCGGGTGAAGCAAGAATAGTGTGTGACCTTGGATTTGAATATGCTGTCCTTTCACAGGTTGGCGTCGAAGCCATCTGTTGTTTGTGCAACCTACATGAAAAAAAAAAAAAAAAAGCACAGAGAGGAGAGTGTGCATTGAGGTGAGATCAAGTTAATGTATGGACCGTTTGGTGTGTTTCCTTTTTTTGCCCTGCTCTGTGCATACTTGGCATAATTAAAGCTTGCTTGGGCTCTCACTCCATCTCATTAGAGCCCTATGCAAGTGGAGAAGAATCTTCAGCCTCCAAAAAGGGTATAAAAAAAACACCCCCCCCCCCCATGGGACAATAAAGATGAGACAAGACCTCGCAAAAATGCCTTGAACAAGCTAAATAAACTTCAATGTGCTCTGTAGAGAGTAAGCAGTTACCTTTCTGAAAATAGTTAAAACAACTATAGTTATTACACAATTAATACATTTGCCACAGAATGTTGAATTACAACTGCAGTGACAGGAAGTGGAATTTACTGAGCTGAAAAACAAATATATATATAGATGTGGAAGACATATTTATATTTTTAGAATACATTTTCATATTTACCATATTACTACTTATTACTATTTAAAAAATAACTTTTTTTCCCTTCACAGCCACCAAAACCTTAATAGAATAGAATAGAATAGAATAGAATAGAATATAAAATAATATAGCCATGAAGTGTTCTGCTTTGTAAATGCTCAATTTAATTAAAAAATGCATACATCATTGCCTTTATTTTCTGTACAGAATAATCAAATATATATAAAAATACACTTACAGCAGTTATAGGAGCTTAATTTCAAAGAATTGCTTTGAAAGATGCTTTTCTGCATCCTGTTTACCTCAGTTCTTTTTTTATTCAAAAATTTAACTGGAATTAAAGGAAAAGTCAGCCCAAAAAATTAAAATTTGCTAAAAATGTACTCACCTTCAAGCCATCCAAGATACTGATGAATTTGTTTCTTCACTGGAACAGATTTGGATAAATGTAGAATTACTGCATTTGTTTGAAACAAATCCAATACAAAGCAAGTGATGTAATGCTAAATTTACCCAAATCTGTTCCAATGAAGAAATAAACTCATCTGCATTTCAGATGGACTGAGGGTAGGGCTGTGAATCTTTGGCAAGGCAGCAATTCGATTCAATTACGATTCATAGGTTTTCGTTTTGATTCAAGAACGATTTTTGCAAATTTGGAATGATTCAATTTTATTCGATTCACAATTAAATCCGATTCGATTCGATTATAACAATTCAATTCTGCATTCTTTAAGTGCATTCACAGGATTATTTAAATGCTTCTACTAAATTCTTTAAATGCTTAGTCAGGGGGCAAATTACAGTAGCATTTATGGTTAGAAAACCATAGGTTAGAAAAAAAAACAAAAAACTTTTGTCCATTGTTAAATGCTAGTTTAATGATGCGACATGGCATACGTAAAAATTTATGTAAGCCAAGTTTTTAAAAAAGAGCTTAAAGAGTATTATGTATGAGCTAACATTTTGTCACACCAGGGGTGTAGCCATAATTTCAGAAGTGACAGAAATGTCAAATACAATCATTTTACTGTATGTAGCCTATATAATAATAATAATAATAATAATAATAATAATAATTATTATTATTATTATTATTATTATTTTTTTTACAAGGAATTATCTTCTTTTTTAATTACTTTTAATTAGCTGTATTAAATGAAATACACTCCTGGACAATAATGAATCATTTGTAATCGATATTTTTTTCCTAATGGCTATTTTATGATTGTTTTATATACTAGGCTACATTTAATTAGCAATTATTTAAATTTTCTGCACAGAATAAGGTAGAAAATATACTTTTATAGTTTCTGTACTGTAATAAATGTCAATTAGCACTGCATCATTCATAAATTGTTTGTGTTTTTTTTTTAAATAGTTTCATCAGTTCATTCTGCTTTTATTCAGTTTAGCTGCAGATATAGCCTGGCACGTCTATGAGAGCGAGATTGCTTCTCTTTCAGTGTGAAAACGTCTTAATCTCTATTTAACTTTTCCTCTCCATCAGCGAATGATTCTGAGAGAAAACGTGCCAGATGTCTGTTTGCTAATGAAACGAACGCAGATCAATCTCGCGCTCTTATTTCAAGGTCGTTGTTAATGCTGTGGTTAATTTTAAAAGTTTCCTTCGTATATTCGGTTCATCCGCATTGTTTAAAAACATTAATCATCCAATTGATCTGTGCGTATGATTTAGACACTTACATTTCTGCTCCGTCCATTCAATAAATACAGCTGTCGACGGCTCGGGTAACTCCGTCGGTAAGATGCAGAGAGCCATTGACAAACTACAGAAAAATAAAACTACTTCACGTTAGCATTACTGGCCACGAGTCCAGATCACATAGATCGTATAGATCACACGTCAGCTGCGTCAGAGACAAACGGAGCGCGAGTGCAATCCTGTGACAGTCTCATCAGGCGGTAAACAGTGGAGCGCGTGAAGGACAGATAAGAGGCACGATTCACGAACACTCTTCAAGGTCTCCATTAATTCGTGCGTGTAGTAATTTAATGTGTATACATTTTGAAAGCATTGAATCGCTATAGAAATCGCGATTCATTCTATTCCTAGCATTTTCAATCGATTAGCCTACTGTCCAAGATCGGCGATTCACGATTCAAAAATCATGTTTCAAGATCGATGCATATGAATCGACAGGGTTTGTAATCGATGCATCGAGAAAACGAATGAATCGTTACACCCCTACCTTTAGGGTCAACATGTTCTCTGCAAATTTTCATTTTTGGGTGAACTATTCCTTTAAATTGCCATCTTAAATTAAGTTTTGAATAGCCCACAACTCTGAAGTGATCTTTTGTGAGGTCTTGATAGGTGTAAATTAAACTTTCAGAAAAGACAGACAACCTGATAGGAAAAGGCATGTTGAGAAAAACAGACTGCTGGAGAGAGACAGCAAGAGTGTGGTGGAGCTATAGTCTCAGCAGCTGTTGACTAGGACGAAAACTCTCAGGATGAGTCTATACATCATCCACAATATCACCCCATCCTTCCCAGCTCCCTCCTCCCTTTACAAGACAACCCGTCCTGGCCACTTTTTTCCAGGTCAGTGCCCCGCTCCTCTTGTCAAGAGTAAACAAAGAGCCAGAGCTGTGAAGCCCAAAGTCAAACAGGGAGGAACCAGGCACCAAAGGAGTCTGTATGCCACCGAGCAACCATGGCAGGCTACACAACCTGAATGTGGAAACAGTGGCTAAGCATTGAGACTGGTAAAAGGAGGAGTGGCACCTCTTCTTTTCGAAATAAATAAATAAATAAATAATAATAATAATAATAATAATAAAAAAAAACTTTGTATTTACTCAAGTGCCACTTAAGTATAAGTCTTCTGTGCCTTGTGGTTTGTTATTTGCTGATATATAATTTGTCTGTTTAGAGGTTGTTGATAAAGTTCTGAATACTAAAACTAACTATTTTTTTTTTAAGTGAAGTTTGTTAACAAATAAACAACATAAAGTTGGATATTTTGTTTGCACAGAAAAACTGAAACAGTTGAATGATGCTAGTTAAATATAATAAAATGTGAAGGTTGTTATGTTTGAGCAAATAAAACAAAATCATGTAATTCTGTTGGTTAGACAAGAACTGGTAAAAACTATAATCAGAGTTTAAAACAGTGAAAGCTTTAAAGTCTTGATAAATATAGCTACTAAAAACAAATATTTAAATTATATTTGGTCAATGTACCTATTTGTTTTTGTTTATATTAATTCTTTTTAATATGTGCACTGAAAGAAAAAAAAGAGTATTGTTGAAAGCTTTTATTAAGATTAACATTTTCGAAGTTAAATGCACTAGCTAACTTTAGTATATAATTTGGTTGCATATCTTTTTTAATAAACATGCTCATTCGTGCAAAGAACGTGAGACATGGATTGACAGAAGCTGTTAATAATTTAAATGGTCTTAGTCTAAAAACTAGATAAAAACTAGCAACCAAAAATCAAAGCACAACTAAAAGATTATTTTTTATATTTAGTTGTTTAAAGTTTAATAATTTGTTATTACAGATTATAGGACACATTTGACTGTTAGATGCTACCGATAATCCGTTTAAAATGGTCAAACTTTAGAACACTCATTAAAACTAGCACTAAAACAGACAAATCTGTCAGTTTTCATTTATATTTAAATATTGATAATAAATAAATGTGTCTGTTTGTGCAAACAAAGTGAAGCAGTTGCATCCTGCTGTGTGTGATAGAGGGAAAGGCCAAGCGGAACAGGGCTTCTGAGAACACGTTGGTGCCATGTGGTGTACACCGGATCCTCAGCGCCAGTGGGCAGAACCCCAACAACGTGCCAACCCACAGACAAGCCGCCGGAGACGGCAACAGTTGGGGACTGGCGCGTGGGGCGGGAAGTGAGAGAGAGAGAAGAAAGAAAACACAGGGAGAAGAGGAAAGCAGAGAGGAAGAACTCAAGCTGCCCGTAAGCTTAACGCAGAGTTGTTTTATACAGTGTTTGCTTTGTGATTTGTTTTATTCACAAAACTTCCCCTCTCTCTTTCCGCCCTGATTCTTTTCTCAGTGTTTTCGAGGCACACCCACATACACAACAGATACACACTCACAAAACACTTTCCTAGAGGCCATTGAGACTGTTGTCCTAGTTTCCCCTCTCAGCGGTCTGGGATTGCTGAGAGTTGCAGAAGCGCCGGAGAAGCAACAGCCTCCCTTGTGTCAGTGCCATCTGAGTCCTAAACAAACACAGGACACTGGTGCCAAGCTCTGCTGGAGGCCTCATCTGAAAGAGTTGTTCAAATCTATCCTCAAGCTTAAGGAAATAAAACCTAAACTTATCAATAAATTATGTTACTGTATTTTGGGAAAGGAAGAAATTAAAACACTTTACTTTTACTTTTTTATACTTTTTAATTGTTCAGTTTTGAGCTAAAATTCAATTTTAAAACAACAAGGCACCAGGGAGATGGAAACTGAAACCAAATGCAAATTTATTTAAACAAAACAATCCAGAACAACATAAATAGCTATTAACTACAGGAAAACGAAAAGTGGACATTACAAAAAGTGTACTTTACTGCACAATAGTACAAAAATAGTTTATGGAAGTTCAAAACTATGGATTAATATTTCATTTATAGTGAAGGTTTATGTTACTTTTAAAAAGACCAATTAATGTAATTTAACAGTACAGCATTGTTAAAATGTTTCAAGAACGGCTTAAAATATTACATTTGCACACCAATATCAGTGATGGCTTCAGGCCGCAGCTCTGCTTTACCACTAGAGATGTTCTGAAGATCTGCCATGCTTGCTGTGTGTGTGTGTGTATATATATATATATATATATATATATATATATATATATATATATATATATATATATATATATATACACACACACAGTGGGTATAGAAAAGAATCACCCTCTTTACAATAATCACATTTTGTTTTTGTTTTATCCAGCTGTATTTACTCATTGAAACTTATAACATCCAAGTTATACCAAGAAACCAAGAAAGATATACCAACATGTAAAAAAAAAAAAAAAAAAAAAAATTATAATAATAATAATAACAATACTGTCTGCACTGTAAAACAATAATAATTTTGATAGATCTTGATATTGAGATTTTGATATTTCAACTCTTTTATATATATATATATATATATTTTTTTTTTTTTTTTTTACTCAGTTGACTCAGCAAATTGTTTTTTCTTTTTCTTTTTTACAGTCTGGCAGAGGGCAGCAGATTTTCCTCAAGAATTTGACGATATTTTGCCGCATTGTTTTTTTTTGATAAACACCCCAGCACAGGATAATACCACCTCCATGCTTTACTGGAGGATGCTGTTATTTGGATGGTGAGCTGTATTGGATTTCCACCAGACATAGGGTTTGTTGTTGAGGCCAAATAATTCAATTTTAGTTTCATATGCCTCAGAATCTTCAAGGTGTGTTTTGGCAAAGCTCAGTTGTGACTGCATGTGGCCTTTCTAGGGGAGTTTTTTATTTTTATTTTTTTGCAACCCTTCCATACAAGCAACATTGAAGGAGGTTTTGTGATATTGTTATCACATGCACACAATGAGCACTCCATGTCATAAAATCCTGCAGCTGCTTCTGAGTTGCTGTAGGCCTCTTTGTCGCCTCTCTGAGCAGTTTCCTCCTGGCTGTTTCATCCAGTTTGGAGGGATGTCCCGATCCAGGGAGGGTCTGTGTTATACCAAATACCATCCACTTCTTAAAAATAGACGTCACTGTGCTTCTAAACATTGATAATGACCTTCAAAATCAAAACAAACAAACAAAAAAATCTCCTGTCGTGCCTGCACAACTTTATTCTGGGGAACTTTTGACTGTTTGCTTTAGTTGCACTATCAAGGACTGAAATGCTTCAGGAAAGCTTCTTTCATGCTGAGCAAATCAAAATGACCACAGCTGACACACAGATCACAGGTGTGCCATTGAGAAGGTGATTAGTCATTTTTCCAACTTTTCGTATTATCTTTTGACTTGGTTATTATGGACTTGGATGTTATAAAATTGCACTAAATTCAGCTAGAAAAAAACAAAAACTTTATCCGTCTTCATTTCAACAAAATGTGATCATTTTAAAAGTGTGTGTGTGTATTTTCTATACCCACTGTAAAAGAAAAAAATGTGTGTGTGTTTCCAGGATTTTTTTTTTTTTTTTTTTTTTTTTTAGCTTGATGTAACTAGTTGGAATCAGAGCACAGTTTCTCAAGTATATGTGGTTTTCTATATTAAAAATAGGTTTGGCAGACAAAGACACAAGAACACAGACCCACACACACATGCAAAGGTGGAATGAAAGACAGAGCGAGAGATATAAAGATATAAATATATCAAAATAAACTCTCTCATAAAACTTTTCAGTACCAGACTGAACTCTCAGTGTCAGTGAACTGAATGATAGTCATTGTGCTAATAGCACAGCGTACGAGCCTCCTAAAGCTAGAGAAACAATCATGCGGCAGGTCTCATTTGTACTCTAAATAAGCTGCACAGACACAGACAATAATACTGCTGAGGGCCCAATTAGCAGGGTAATTAATTACTGCAAACCTTTTTTCCCCTGTAATGAGCTTCAGATATATGGAGTGGGCTGACATTATGTTCTGAAATGTTTTAGATGAAATGGTTTTAGTGGCGGCTGTATTTAAAGATGAGTGATTTTCATCCTCACATGAAAGAGTGGGAGTAAACTTTTCACAGCGTAAATGCCACCAGCAAATCTCTGGAAACTAGGTAGTGCTTGCAATAGTTACGGCCTCTACCCTATTTATTGCTGCCTTGTACATTTATAGAGATGTTAGAACATTAAAGAATTTTGTTTAAAATTATTTATATTAGCTATGCGAAAGCATTAGGGTGTTTATCTAAAAAAACATTATGGTTGGAATTAACAAAAAATTAATTGTGCAAAAGAATGACGATGCTATTTATTTGCACTCGCTGTCTGTGTTGTTTTAGAGCCTGATTCACTAAAGGAATTACGCAAATCAGTTAAGTATGCAAATGCATTCAGTAAATTAAAATAAAGACACCTGAAACAGCTGTTTAAAATGGCAAAAATGTGCTTGTCTACACTGCAATATAATTAGCTAATTTACATATAAAGGATCCATGTTTGCCCTGAACAAAAAGCAATTTAACAGGACAGTAAATACGTATTCTGTCACTATTTACACACGGACTTCTGTGCAACACTAAAGAAAAAAGAAGATATTATGAAAAATGACTCCCAAATAATGAAAGTCGATAGGGTCCAATTTTGTTTTAATTGAGCTTTAATTGAGTTATTTAGGTTTGGAGGGACATGAGTTGAAGTAAATGTTTACAGAATTTTTACACAAATTCTGAACACAAAAACATGGCACAACTGCGTAGCTCACCCATAAGACAAAGAACTAAACAGGTTGTGAGACACCTTCAAGGCTTTGAATGATAACATGACCCAGTGGACCCAACACGAATGACCTAAGATTGAGTAGCAATACAAACATAATTAGACTCCACCAAGTGAAGTCTCTCTAAACAACAAGCCATGGTGATCAGATATATCTAGGAAATCTAGATCAATCGTAGTTTATTTTCGTCTTGAGATGCTTCAGCCTAATGTGTACTCATGGATCACCGAGGATTAGTGACCACCCATATGTGGAGGGTCCTTTTCCCTTTTATTAAATTACGTTTAAAGCAACCTACTGGAGTAAATGACAGAGATATTGCATTCAATCTAAATGTTTACCGAATTTATTGCAATTATGGTTATTAAATCTACAGGATTTACTGAGGCAGTGGAGGGTCTGTGCATAAAAATTTGGTCGGAGGGACTTATTAAGGAGAACCTAGGATGGCAAATTAGCTTATGGAGGGAGAATGATATCTTTCTTGTGTTAATTTGTGCACTAATCAATGCAGCCTTTTCCTAGCTGTGCCGGGCTATTTGATTGTAGAGCAACTTTAATTGAAAAATGGAGGCCAGGCTGTCCAGACTGGGGGCGACTTTTTGTGGCACTAATGATGCACACTCATCTTATAATGTCTTGATGTTAAAGATGAAAGAGGATGGAGTGGATCAAGCTTGCATTACATTGGACGAGGCAACACACCCCATATTTGATTACACCATCAAGCCATTGCACTGCATATAAAAACACTCAGACAGAATGAACAATGGGCATAGTCAAATCTACCTATTTTTGAACATGACATTCTTCCATAAATTACAACAACAATAACCACTAAATACTACTATACTAATACTAATCCATGAAAGCTCCATTCGTTTTCAAAACACTATTTAAGATATTTTGGATGAAAACCTGGAAGCTTGAGACTGTCCCATAGACTGCCCGGTAAATAACAGTGTAGAGGTCCATAAAACGTATGAAAAGTCGTCCTCAGAATACTCCATCTGCCATCAGACGTGCAATCGGTGTTGTATGAAGCGACAGGGACACTTTGTGAACGGAGCTTTTACGGGTTTGGAATGACATGGGGGTTAGTGATTAATGACAAAAAGTTCTTTTTGGGGTGGATTAACCCATTAAAATCAGGTAAGAAGCATTGAAATACTAGGAAAAAACAAATTCACAATACCATCCTTGCAAAGTAGAAGATGAATAATGTCACAGGTCAGGGGGGCCAAGCTGGACTGCGCCCTCCCCTAAACCAGGACCACCTCGAGGAGCGTATCAGAGGGAAGAGTCGGAGACAGAGAATAAGTTTAACAAGTTTTATTTTGAAGTAAAAACAAATTGGGAATCCTAAACTAAAATCTTCTTTGTTACCCTCAGGGCTTGAAGGTAAACAATGCAGCAACCGGGGACTCTCCCGCCCTCTTCCTCTGTGCGGGCCCCGCAATAGATGGACAGATGGGTGGTCAAGTAGGTATTTCCAGGTGGGAATACAATCGACAAGCCCGCAGTCTGGTAAGTCTCCTCTGGTAATTAAATACTTCCAAACTCCCTTCCCTTCTTCACAGATGCAGAATTTGGGACGGATGGATATCGGTCAGGTCCGTACACGGCAGATACACAGCCTTGAGGTGGGGATGTGTTTGGCAAGTGAGGGGTCCGGTAAGTCTCCTCCGGTAAGTATGTAATTCCAGCCTCCCTTCCTTCTTCCACAGGTACGGAATTTGAGGCGAATGATATCAGTCAAGTACGTATACGGCAGGTGCACGGTCTTCAGTAAGGTGGCTTCTCCTGACACCGTCAGAGTGGATATTCCAGACAAAGCGTGCCCCTCTCACGTTCGTGACAAAGGACAGTCACCTCTCTCAGCACAGGTGGGCCACAAGGATGCAACAAACTCTAAGTCAACAGGCTGTGCAGGGTTTCTACTGAAACAGACAGAATGGATGCTTCAGACAAAGTATACAGTTCACATGCGTTGGAAGGAACGAACACTTCTCACAATACGGATGAATAGCAGGGATACAACAGACTCGAAGTCAACAGGCTGAATGGGGCTTCTTCTGAGACAGACAGAATGGATGTTTCAGGCAAGTATACAGTTCACATGCATTGGAAGGAACGAACACTTCTCACAATACGGATGAATAGCAGGGATACAACAGACTCGAAGTCAACAGGCTGAATGGGGCTTCCTCATACAGATGAGTAGCAGGGATACAGCAGGCTCGAAGTCAACAGGCTGAATGGGGCTTCTTCTGAGACAGACAGAATGGATGTTTCAGGCAAGTATACAGTTCACATGCATTGGAAGGAGCGAACACTTCTCACCATACAGTTGAATGGCAGGGATACAGCAGACTCGAAGTCAACAGGCTGAATGGGGCTTCTTCTGAGACAGACAGAATGGATGTTTCAGGCAAGTATACAGTTCACATGCATTGGAAGGAACGAATACTTCTCACAATACAGGCGAATAACAAGGATACAGCAGACTCGAAGTCAACAGGCTGAATGGGGCTTCTTCTGAGACGGACAGAATGGATGTTTCAGGCAAGTATACAGTTCCCATGCAGTGGAAGGAGCGAACACTTCTCACCATACAGTTGAATGGCAGGGATACAGCAGACTCGAAGTCAACAGGCTGAATATGGGCTTCTTCATACAGTTGAATGGCAGGGATACAGCAGACTCGAAGTCAACAGGCTGAATGGGGCTTCTTCTGAGACAGACAGAATGGATGTTTCAGGCAAGTATACAATTCACATGTATTGGAAGGAGCGAACACCTCTCACCATACAGT
Organism: Carassius auratus; assembly: GCF_003368295.1. NCBI lineage: Eukaryota > Metazoa > Chordata > Actinopteri > Cypriniformes > Cyprinidae > Carassius > Carassius auratus. The sequence continues at coordinate 387,613 of NW_020528306.1, read as the reverse complement.
TGAATGGCAGGGATACAGCAGACTCGAAGTCAACAGGCTGAATGGGGCTTCTTCTGAGACAGACAGAATGGATGTTTCAGGCAAGTATACAGTTCACATGCATTGGAAGGAACGAACACTTCTCACAATACAGACGAATAGCAGGGATACAGCAGACTCGAAGTCAACAGGTTGCACAGAGCTTTTCTGAGGCAGATAGTAAATATTTCAACAGGGCATCTCTCCTCCTATTAGCACAACAGAGGGGTTAATTCACATCCCAGATGATAAATCCTCAACATCCAGACAGTTGGAACAAATCAGTGTCGCAGGACTCTTACTATTGACAGTCAGCCCTCATGACACATAGAGAGTGCATGGCAAACAGGAATGTAGCTTACACACACACACGACAATTCCACTTCAAACATATATTGTGGGGGGAAACATCAATTTTAGCCACTGCAAACTCACTTCACGACGTGCAATTTAAAGCCAGCACTCACATTCGGGTTTCTGTCCGAAGGGAAGGGGGAGGGCGCAATCCTCACTGCCACGGAGGATGTTCTGAGATGTTTTTCTTCACAGTCACAGGCAGAGTTCACATCACCATTTATAGAGGAGGGAGAGGTAAGAGATCGGTAATGAATCAATACAATCCACTCAGTGATATTTATGATCGTGATCCAAACACTCCAAACCACATCCAATTCAGTGTCAAACGTGTGCAATTACAAGACTCAGTTCTCAGTTACTTAGCTCCTCTCCAATGCAAACAGGGTATTTCACTCTCCTTCTGTTGTCCTCGAATCCCTCAGCAAAGCAACACTTTCCACTTCATTCACCCGTCCTCCAGCCACTATTACCACCCAATAAAACGACTTTTCACGAGGGAGAAAAACCACACGCACCACCTCTCTCTCTTGCTTTTTATCCTCTCCACTGTTGATGAGGCCTCACGCAAACTCTGAGTAAATCCCCCACACCTGTTGCCAATCCATCATTTGGGGTTGTCACAGCAACAAACACACACACAGGCCTGGGAACAGAGTTACACTCAAAGCGTTCCCCCGGGAACACTGCTTCAGCGGGAATAAGTTCCACACGCCATTTGTCACACTGTGACAATAATCTATGTACATGCGTAGGGAGGCTCGTATACCCTCATGAAGCACAGTGAGGTGGAACAGATTACGCCACAGCCAATTGCATGGCATAAGAATACATCAGTCTGCATCATCTAATGGCAGCCGCACAGTGGGATAATCCTGATGGATCTGACTCTCTCATAGCCTTGAAATAAGTTTTAGAGAGGAGAAAGAACACGGAAACAACAGCAACAAGCATCTGTTATCAACCCAGTGTTCTGCTGGAGCTAATAATGCACAATTAGATCAAACACACAAGAACTAAACAAGATTGAATGAACATAATAAGGTAATGTGACCTCTTACGCTCAACATCATTCATGTGAAACTGACAATGAATCAATACCTGTGACCCAGAGCAGGCGCCCGTCACTAGTGTACACTACAGACATGTCAATGAGACTGATGGATGCCATCTCAACTGAGACTTGCTGTGTCAGTTTGGCTAGCAACCAAACCACCCAAAAGCTGGAGAAAGATACGTGTCAGATAGTGAGAGCGCTACATGTGTTTCATGTCAGAGTGCATGTCCTGCAAAGAGACACGCCAGGTCACGCTGGAGCAGTGCCTGCCACCTACAAAGTTTTGCAATGCCTAGAGTGATATAATAAGCCTTTGTCAATATTTCCAAGCCCATTGAGATGCTAAGGAATCATGCAAGTCATCACTGTACATAGTAAAAGCTATTTCTTGGGTACTTTAACCATACGGTAGCTAACACAGGCTGTCAAGCGATATCTCATGCACTTCCTGCAGTACAAACATCTTCACCGCCTCCCTGAGCTGTTTTCCTTCATCCAGCTCTGTTATAGTGTCAGCTGAACTTCTCAATGTCACATCTGACTCTCCTGACAAGGTGGAAAAAAAAAACCTACAGGCTTCCTCTAAACCCTCAGCTAGATTTCACAGGCAGGCTGAAGTTGATGAAATAAAACATGGAGTGTGGAGAGATGTTTTCAGAAAGGAAGAGGAAAGCAGGGAAGTGGCACACCTGTTAAAGTAATAGTCTAATTATGGAAAAGGTGGTGAAGCACTCAGTGCGAAACAGTCAGCGATCAGCATTCTCACACTAACTGTGAAAGCCGTCAGCCATTATGGGCTGGTTTTAGTGCATGCCTCGACGCATGCTTTGAGGGTAAGATGAATGATGCCCGCATGTGTGTGTGTGTGTGATGGGGGTGGAGATGGTCCGCTGAGCAATGCAGATGGTACATGGAAGGGGGGAACATTAGATATGAGGGTGCTTTGTTTGCAGCGCTGCACTTCTTACATTCCAATAAACCACCTCTTCAGGTCCAGTAAATGCCACCCATACACTTCACTTTCACGGCCCTAAAGTTCCTACAAAAGTCTTTGTGAAAGGTACTAGATAATAAGGACCATCAAAAATCATATAATACTTTTAAATGCCATGGAGTTCAAATAAACAATGAAATGGCATATTTACATCTATAAATAGTTTCTTTAGAAAGTTCCCAGATTTTCTGCATGAATGGGAAAGCAGAATACACAAATGTCTATGCATCCCATGTAGAAGTGTAAAATTATCAGATCTGTTTTAGCACATTTTATCACAAGCTCTACAATTTCTTAGATTTTCAGAGTGAAGTGCAGAATATGCAAACAAGTCTGCAGATTTAATCTGGATTGTACATAGCTCAAAATTCCAATATAAGTATCCAGAATAAGGATAGGAATTCCAAATCCAGAAGCCCATAAAGAGTCTACATGCCAATATTTCAGTTTACAGAAATGCAACCCTCAGTCACATAGACAATGTTAACAAATATTACAACCCAAAAACAGGCCACATGTCTGTTTCCATAACAATGTGTAAAGAACAGAAATATAAATAAAAACAAACAATTAATGGCAAAATAAATAAATAAATAATACACTAGACACAACTATATTTTTGTTGTTGTTGTTTATTTACAATTTTAACTTCTTTTTTCTTATAGCCCATGCCATATTTATAATTTGTGTATTGCTAGGTAGAATAAGTAGAATAATCTTAAATCATTTATTTATCTTAACCTTATTTCATCAGCATTATTGCATGTTTTCCAACAGCTATTTTCTTAAATGTTCAGGGAATATTTAATGCTGTCAAGTTTTAAGAGAAGTGTTTGAAAAAGGCTGCAATTGCCTCTCGTCCATACATGTAATTTACCAACACTTGTCTGGGGACCTATGGAGATGGAGATTTCTTTGTTACCAGGCAGTGTAATAATACCCTTATCTCGACCTGGGAAATCTACAGAAGCCCTGGTGACCTCCGTCTCCACGCTCAAGCCATTACTTGCGGAAAGTGAAAAATCCGCCACGCTCACTTCAAATATGATCCCCCCTTGCTCCCTTGTCCCCCCTTTTACTAGCAGGCATATGAAAAGGCCCCATGTCTCTTGAATAGCTTATAATAATGTGTTTTAAGAAGCACAGCCTTACTGCACCCAGAGGACGCAGCTGAGTGCCTGGATGTAATATCCATGTATTTTCTGCAAGTAATTAAAGGTCAGTTTGGGTTAGGCTACAGTTGCCTGGCTGGAGAGAAGCACTCCTGCTCTTTTTCCCTCACATCAGCTGTGATGCTTTGCCAAATGTGATTACGTCTTTTTTTAAGCCATCTGTTTTCTTGGCACTACCAATGCATAAGTTAAAAATGTACACATATTGCTATTATTGAATAAACCATTCCAACTCCATTGCCTTTAATCAGGCGAGCTATGGTGTTCATTTCAACGTTAATGTTATAATGCTTAAGGAGACTAAACGGTTTGAATGTTGTTGCAAAATGATTCAATTACATTTATCAGGGCTCCACTCGAATCAAAATGAATGCGGACTGAACCTCGCATAATATTTCCTGACATCCTCATTGTTTGATTTTAACCTGAGTTAACAAGGTCACTGATACTCTATTGCTGATAGATTCAACTGCCAACCTTGCCTCAGTCACACACACACACACACTGACACGGACACATCGCACACACAGAACTCACGTATTGGCAGGAGGTCTGGCTCGCTTCGACTGGCTGCGCCTCACTGCCCTTGTGCAGCGGTGTGCCAGTTGTGCCTCCCCCCAATTCCTGTGAATGCCACCATCTGGTGAGCCACGTGGACATCATAATCTCCCCTTAATTACATTAGCACTGCAATCAGTTACTGCATTACAAGGCCCGGCGAAGAGCTTTTAAATCTTGGAGGAAATCATAAATAATTGCACTAAGTACCCGGCGCCAGATGTGCTTGCCAACTTGGCGGGCATGAGATAAATAGTAGCCCCTGCCGATGATGCTGTTCAATATTGGTGTTTTTTTTTTTTTAGGGCTATGTCATACTTTTTTTAGCCTTTGCTCTCTCTATCCCTCCATCATCCCATAGTTCAATTGGCTCTCTTCTCTGCGGCTGGCATAATAGCAAGCACTTATCATCCTTTACCGTTGCTGCTTGACCTGTTGCTGCAGTTTTGCTGAGCAGTGAAAAGTGGTCATCCGGGCATGATCAAGTATCATCCTTCTTCTTTGGTTGTAGATAAAGTTATTTGAGGAAAGATCTTTTTTTTTTTTTTTTTTTTTTTTTTTTTTTACAAATTTTGGCATTGTCATCTGTTATTAATCTGAATTATTACATCAAACGTGCTTTCATGCATCGCTGCCTTGTCTTGCACCTGATCTGTGTTGGTTTATGTCATGATCACAAATAGATGTTTAATGTCTAAATGTTCTGAGGAAGGGGAAATGCCATTGTTAAAGCTGTAGTGAATTGGAAGTGGAGACAGATCTTTTCTTTTTGTGATGTACATCTGAGATTCACAGATCATCATAGAAAAAGAAAATAATGCATGGGTTGGGACATTGTTCTATGCATCAGTTGCTGATTGGAATTTAAGATGTGGGTCTTGCACTCAAAAGTGGAGGCAGATGAACGTGAGTTTGCAGGGGTGAGTTCAAGCAGATTCAGTAACTAAAGAAGCCCTGCATAAGTCACCAGAAAGAAGTGTGTTGTTTTCACAGGAAGGTCTAGTTCTGACATTTTGGTTTAACATTATGAGTTAAAAAAGGCAACATGTGCGAATTTATTCATGTATACATTGTTCACAATATCTAAGAAACCAAGAAACATATTCACATAAGAATTGTTCACAATATATCATGTCAGTATCTATTATGTAAAATCTATAATATGCATTTAGAAACTAGACAGGGCACATTTTTTAATCCATATTGACTTTAAACATTACTAGTCCTCATACACTAATATAATTAGCATATTTATACTGGATTCACAAGTGCATACATTTGTAAATGTGTTACCTTGGTGATAATGGATTATTGTAAAAGATAGAGTAATAATAATAAAAACAATAAGCAATATGGCTCTCAAAACTGATTACAGTTCACTGTTAATTTGATTCAGCTCATTTACATGATAACTCAGAAATGAATTCCATACATTTAGCCAGTGTATGTACAGTGTGTGTGTGTGTGTGTGTGTGTGTGTGTGTGTGTGTGACCACAGGCGCTTTACCTCTTAGTTGCTTTCATTCCAAGCAGGTCCTTGTTAGAAGAAAAACCAGAGGGGGTTGACGAAGGAGAAATCTAGGTATTGACTAAATATATCTTTTCATTTATCATAATTTCTCCTTCTCACTTTGTCGCAGCTTCACCGTTTAAGGAAGATGGATGACACAAGATGTTGTCTTGCCTTTCAGACTCTTTCTGCTTGGGTAAGTGTGTCCAATGCAGAATTATTTTGCCAGTTTATTACTCTCCAGTAAGCGGCTGTCACTGCGTTCCCACTCGTGTCACTTCCTGTTCAAGCCTGTGTAAAGGCTTATCTGAGTGGCGACAGCTGTCAGATGGCTTGTCAGCCATTGTGGGTCTATAGAAACATAGCTGCAGTGGATCCCAATTGTAAATCAGTATTTAAATGAAGTGCACTTTTAAATATTTGTGTTTTTCTGGTCTCATGAGCCATACATTTAGGCTCTGCGCTTATGAAAATAGACAGTTATTTTTAGCGAATGCTGAAATCAATAATGCTCATCTATCAATATACCAGACCATATAAAGGTGGATGTTTAATAGCTTTACGTGGCTGGTGTATTGTAAACAAATATTATTGATTTGCAAATACGGCATGTTCAGGTGCATCCAGACGACAAGATGACTAGAAAGAAAGAAATAAAGAAAGAAAGAAAGAAAGAAAGAAAGAAAGAAAGAAAGAAAGAAAGAAAGAAAGAAAGAAGAATGTTTATGGAGTTGGATAGCAACCCGTCTGAAAAAGAAGTACACTTTAGTATACTTTTAAAAAGAGTATTTATTAAGGAAAATTTTATTAATACTAATTAATATATTTATTTTATAGAAATATTATACTTTAAAAGAAAATACTTAAGTGTTAACTGAATGTAACATTTTTGCACACTTAATTTCATCTTGTTTACAATTCAAGGAAAATGTTTTTTTTTTAGTTTATATTATGGTTTAAAGTCATATTAAATGTAAATAGTTGTACGTGACCCACTTAAGTAGGATTTACATCTTTATATGCAATTTAATTATTAATTCTATTGTCTTTGAAATATTGTTAAGTGTGCTACTGAATGTACTGAAAACAATTTATGGTCAGCTAAAATATACTTTAATACAATTTATATTGAAAACTGTATGTGGTGGGATTAAATATATGTGCTGTTATACATTTGATGAAGTTGCAATTAAGTAAAGTTAAGTACCTTAATAATGTAAATTCAAAAGTAATATCAAATTAACACACTACAGTTAAAAATACAATCAAGTACTTTACAAGTGTTTTGGTATGTAAGTCAACACATCAAAATAAGCGTACATCTTTAAAGCATTTTTTTTTTTTTTACAAAGCTCACTTTTTAAAAGACAACTTAAGTGTGTTGCATAAAATTGTACTCTCTTCACTTAAGTGGTCTTTTATTATTATTAAATGTATATTATATTATCTGCAAGTAAATAAATAAAAAATACGTTGGAGTACACTACTAGTGGACATTTCATACAGTTAAGCGTACTTCTTTTTCGTAAAGAGAAAACACATATCTGAACGTTACTCCCCCAACAACTGTGTCTATCCAATCGTATAAATATCTGATCAAGGCACATAAACATTACAGATCTTTGTTTCTACGCTTAAATTATGTATAAAGTTAAGTCTGAAAACTGCAATGTTGCCCTTAAATCCCTCCAGTGTCCCCCGTTCTCTTTTGCCCTGTGCCACAAGGGCAGCCATTAATATCACAAGGGGACAATTCCCCTGGTACTCTGACTTATGAGAGGGGGTCTTGCTCGCGACTGTGACACAGACCCTGCTGGAGTGGAGAGTCGTGGAAAATGCTGACGTCCTCATAAACCAGACATGAACCCCAACCATCTGCTCCGCCGCTAGTTACCTTCAGCTACTGGTCTTACTGCTATCACCTGTAATTCTTCATCACAGAGCATCTCTACAGTCAGCAGTTCAAAGCACCCAACTTTTATTTGAACTCCTAGCAGTTTTTGGAGTGCACCTGTTTCTCTCGGAAGGTCAGTAACTACTGTGGTTAGCATGTGCGATATAAAGTTAAGCAATGTTTAGCATTTAGAATGGTTTTTCAGCACACATACACAGAGATTATTTTTTTCCAAGAAGATACTATTTCAGTCGTTCTATTCACAAAAATGTGTTACTTGCTGTTTATTTGAAAATAATTGTGAAATATTACAAAATGTGTACAATACATAAATGGAAGAAACAAAAATGTGTTTCTACTGTGCTTAATCACCATATGTTTAGGATTGCCACCTCAGAGGTCTTGGTTGAAAATGACCCTGTTAACTCAAACTGGCAACTAGTACAGGATTTTTGTCAATGAAAGCTTTACTTTATTGTATCTCATTAGGTAACGACGTAATTTTTTCAGTAACGGGGTAATCTAGCTAATCACTTTTCCCATCGTTACAACGCAGTTAACATTACTGGACGTAAAATGTGGTGCGGTTACTATGCATTGATTTATCCGAACGCACCCCTGGCTCAAACAGCGAGTAAGGAGGTGGGTTAATAACGAGATAAGTGATTATGATTGGCTAAGGCAGAGTCATATGTTTCATTGTAGCTAATCAGAGCCAGTGTTTTTACACCAGCGGCGCCAAACAAACACACAGGCAGTCACGCACAAATGCAACAGCTAAAGAGAGTTTTGCAGCAGCAGCAGAGATGGCGAGTTAGGAGCAATCCGATGAAAAGTTGGCATTTTCAAGGTGGAGATAAAAGCACTACTTCAAATTCATTATGGTCAAAGGCAAGAATGTGCATGTAATGTGCACGTGTAATGTGATGCACACGCATCTACAAAGCTAGTGGCCAAAAACACTTTTCTTACAAAGATAATAGGCTACATGAAGGGCAGAATAAAACTTTTGCTGTCTGTTGACGTGCAATAAATATCGAAAGTTATGTACGAACACCTGTCTGTTCTACTCATTTTAACTGACTTGTGAAAAATGCTAAAAAAAAAAAAAAAAGAATTCTTAGTTACCTTCTCTGGTAACGAGTTACTTTTATTATAGAGGAATTCAGTTACTAACTCAGTTACTTTTTGGAACAAGTAGTGAGTAACTAACTAATTACTTTTTTAAAGTAACGTTCCCAACAGTGCTCATAACTGTGCCAAACGGCAATCTATTACTGAATCAAAATTGGTAACATTTGGTAGCCGTAAATCTATCAACAAAACAGAGACAAATGCTGATTGAAAGCACAATAAAAGAAATGCCAGAGGGTTGAATGCATAGTGACTTTGTGTGCACCAATAAACTCAAAAGGAAACTTTGTTCTTTTTTATTACTAACATGAAGGCCATGTTTTTTTAGTTTTTTTTTTTTTTTTTTTTACAAAGTACACAATTTGTCTGTATATTTGTCACAAATAAATATATACGCTTTACTCAGCTTTTTCTGTTATTTTTCTGTTAAATCCAGAGTGAGTTGGACCTCAATCAGCGAATAATATCTATCACACACAACAGCAATGATCACAAATAGTCTGTCAATTAGCATTGCATTGCATTTAAACGCATACAATGTCATATAAATTCATGCACAAACTCACAAACAACATTCCCACACATACGCACAAATCCACTCACTCAGACTATCTGTAACCCTCTTCGTAAACTCGCCCAATATCTTCCCCGCGGCATTGTGTTATTTCCATTATTATTAATATCTGCCAGCTTAATTTTCAGCCCTGTCATAACGTGACAGCCTAAAGACTAGAGACAATCGCTTATTGATAACTTTCCCAGGAAACCTGCCACTGGAGCCAGCTGATCAGGCTGCTCTCTCACGCTGCGGGTGTCTCACATGGTTGAGATAATAGGCCACTGCTCCCATGCTGAAACAGATTGAACGTGCAGTCAGTCACTGTCTTTCTGAATCATACTCCAGTCTATCAGACAGACGGACTCGGATTATCATTTTACGGAGGTGGGGGGAGAAAGAGAGCGAGAGAGAGAGAGACAGACAAAGATACCATGTGTTATGTCATTCAAATTTGTGTTCATGCTGGTTTCACATTTAAGCTCGAGACATCAGACTGAATGTGTTAAGCGAGATGCTGATATTCGATATTCAATTCCGGCTCCAAATTCCTGATTTGGGATGAATGTCTTCCTCTGTCAAGTTCCCCATCACTCACATCGGTGGAGAAATCTCTATTATGATAGCCAACATCGCTTCACTACTCTGTCAAAATCAAAGTTAACAGATCGGGTGTCAATAGGACACCATGCATCCGCTCACTCACTCAGTGTCAAACCTGAGAGTCTGTATGACACATAGACAGACATTTCTAGTTATACAGGTCCAAAAATGTCAGACTCAGCAGCAGTCGGCTGGACTGGACCTGAAATGGACAGAGAAAAGAAAGTGCTGACTTTATGAAAGTTAAATAAACTGATAAACAAATATAAAACAATGACAAAAGATACTTACAGTATATAAATGTATATATGTATATATGTACATATACATTACAAGCTATGTATAAAAGCTGGACATTTAGAGGAAAACGACTGCACTTTACTCCCTGTCAGCCTCTTCATTATGAAAGAGGGATTTTTTTTTCTTTTTTTTGAGAGAGTAGAGAGGAGCTATGAGAGGGAAGTAATTGGCACGGAGGTGTAAAACTCCCCCCTCTTCAGTGGCAGTTGTTTAAAATATGGATGGTGCTGTTTGTGTTTGTTGGTTTCTGTTTTATTATGCTGGGGTGTGCTTCATATTTCTCGGACCATTTCCAAGCACACTGGAGAAGTACACACAACTTTACAATAATGGTTTCTCTTGAGGGCTTGGAGAAGTTCTTTTTTTTTTTTTTTTTTTTGGTGAGATCAGACTTGTGGTATCTGCTCATTGAAGCTCCAGGTTTCCTATTAAGATCTCTACAATACCTTAGAATGACTTTTACAAATACTGAGCTGCTTTTAGATTTTTACATTTAATTTTAAAAGTTTTTACATGTCATTTTTTATTATATATATATATATATATATATATATATATATATATATATATATATATATATATATATATATATATATATATATATAATTTGTTTGTTTGTCTGTAAATATATACATTTGAAAAAAAATATGAAAATATTAGGCAAAGAAATTAATATTTTTTTTCTTCTGCTTTTCATCTTTTACTTCAACTGATGATTTAATACCTGAATTATGCGAAAAAAACAATTAAGACAAATGTCACATATATTTGAGTGTTTATATATACCAATTTATTTTACTTTATATATATATATATATTGTTACTTTTTGTGAAAAAAAAGTTTTATGCAAAAAGTAAATATTACTTTTATTTCTTTATAGCCTCTTTCATTTTATTTTTTGTTCAATTGATGAGTTCATATATATATATATATATATATATATATAATATACTGGACAAATTGTTTTAGCTTGAATCTTTTGGTTATACTGTACATGCCCTAATCGTGTTTGGTATCATGATGGGTTGTCTCTGCTTTGACTTGTGTGACATCACTAAACACATTCCTTATTGGCTAGCTCTGTCACACCATTACAGTAATTTTCATCTGCTTGATTTGACATCCCTTTGTTAAGTCTTGCATAAATGCGGAGATAACAAAATTATTAAATTAAAGGGAAGGCCCTTGATATTGCTCACTGTCATGCTAAATCATGCATGAATGTGATAATTATCCTGGCCAGGCGAAGAAGGGCCCATCACGACTGCTTTAAATCCAATAAACGTCCTGACCCGATCATTAGAATTGACCATCTATCAGAACCATCGAGTTGCACATTGTCATTAGCCGCCTCATATAATCCCTCTTGATCAACACTAATTACAGATAGCAGTCAGCGAGCCTCAAGAGGCATAGATGGTTTTGGCTATAACTCCACAAGATTCTTCAGGTTGGAGATTATGCTGAACAGATTTTAAAAGTCTTAAGCTTGAAATAAGAAGGTACTCTGTGGTGCTCTTATGGTTTCAGGTGACAGCAGCTTGGCAGAGTTTCTTTGTTCACAGGGAAAATGGCTTGACTACAGGCAGTTTTTATTTCTCTCTGGATGTGAAGAATCTCTGTCATGATAATTGTGTATATGGAAGAGAAAGTGTTTATTTTCATTTATTTATTTATATATTTATATATTATTAATTATATAACTATTAATTTATTATAATATTACTTTATGATATAATATAATATATTTTTATTATATATATATTAAATAATGTTAAAATAAGTATTGTTTAAAATTTTTATAATACATATTTTTTCTATGGCTAAAGATTAAGATAAAATCAAATGTTTTAAATGTAAAAAAATTAAAGTGGTCATGAACTGAGAAATCAAAATTCCCTTTATCTTTCGACATTTTAGAGGTCATTGTACTATAAAACATAATTTAAGTTTTAGAACTCAACATTTTCTTGTTAGTCTGAAAACTGCTTTTATTGAAGCCAGTCTGCCAAAATGACATTATTAAATAGTAGTGTGGCTAAACTCCACCTGCGCCGAAAAAGATCAACGCTTGCTTCTACATCACTTCCTATTTAGCCCCGCCCCATTCTTTAATGAAATTCCAGACCGTGTCAGTGAGAACTTGGTCCTTGGTTCTCTTCGTTTTACCACTGATTTATTTACAAACAAGGCACAACTTGAAACAGGATTTTCAGAAAGACTGAAACTAAAAGTTTTGGACTTTATTGAATCCAACAGTAATATTGCACCACACAAGTGTAAGTAACTGCTTTTATTATGTAGTCACTATTGCTTTGTCTGTTGATACAGATTGCTTGATATGTACTGAGTATTTATGTGTTTGCAACTTAAATCACAGCAACGTGCATCTATGAAGGATGTAGGCTGTCAAACATACATAACTGTTAGCCAATCACAGCAGTGGGCGTTTACTTCCAAGGCTACAACCCGTCATGTCTATACAAATAGAGCGTTTCCGATGCGGGGTGTCAAAAAAGGATAGAAAATAGCCTATTACATCGAAATTATGATGTTTTTATTTTTATGTTAAAAAATATTGATAACATTATACATGGATCTCAGAGAACATTATGAAATAATAATAATAATAAAAAAAAAACAGTTCATGACCCCTTTAATTGAATTTGTAGATGTTTAAAATCATGTACGCAAGTTGAAATCATATGACCAGCTGAATACTAGCTTTATCAAAATATTAAAAATAAAACGGATAGCTATCCAAAGTAAATAAATAAATAAATAGGACTTATTTGCATACAGAACACAAAGACCTGACTGAATATACACTTAAGAATTGCATCTTTTTTTCACTGCATGATCTAATACATGTTTTAGAAGTCAAACTTAATCGTTAACCCAAACAACAAAAGGTCAAAGATTACAACAGCTAACCTGTTAATTTTAAAGTAGCTAACACTTGAATGAACTCTAAACTATGGAGTTTTCCAGGACCACATGTGACCTAGAAGTCAATAGAACACCTAATTAACTCCACCAATTAGAATTCTAAAGGCTGGAAGGCTGAACATACAAACAAACTGTGGTTTCCATAATGATTCTTTCAGAGATGGAGGCTGGCATTCTGTGTTAACAATCCTGTGGGTCTGGCTTTTGCACCCCCAGGCATCAATGCAAACAACAACAGAAAACAACAGGAACAGCTGCAAGAACAACAACAACAACAAAGACGTGTCCCCATTTACCCTTCAGCTGGATTTGCGGTCACATTAGATACACCAATGTTCTGCCACAAACACCAAGAGGAATTCATGGGTGGCACACGATGGGATTCCACACACAAACTGGCTTTCAATTCATGCAAGGGCATAAATCCCAGTACATCTCAGCCTCTTTCTCTTCATAATCACATAATAAAATCTATGAGATCATACACAGGCGAAACTTGTTTCATTATGTGACTCTCTCTTTATTGATCAACAGAATGTGAAACCCTTAACCTCATTCACTTGAAATTGTGGTTCATTTCAAATTGTCCACATATGCGACTCAAACAGATTTCAGATGGGCTTCATTTAGCTCACATATGTCAAGCCGTAGTGCAATGAGAGACTCTGAGTGAGGAAAACAGTCAGGTGAGAATGGTGGGAAATAAAAAACAATGGGCATGCCGTGTCTGGGACTTCAGAGAGAAGCACTCTGAGGCTTTTGGATTGTGAAAATCCACATCTCTCCATTTCTCTTTTCTTCTTCTCACCTCTCTTCCTTAGAAACACCTAGGCAGCGCACTATTGTTCTCCAGGCTTTGAGCATTGTTCACGTTCTTTCTGCCTAACGCTTGAAAGGACCCCATTTTTCACTCAGCCACTTCCTCGTGGGACCCCAGCCCAGAGAGCAGCATACAGTGGATGTGTTTTATCGGACTGTCGCTGACAAATAAATCTAAATATGTATTTTGGTCATGTTTGCAGGCAGCGGTGTCCTTAGGGGGTAGAGGTGGGTGATTATCAGCCATAAATAAAAGTAGCAGGTCATTCACATGTGCATACTCTTAAAATCAAAGAGTAAGACTGAGAGGGGGGGGGGGGGGGTGTTAAAGAAAGATTCCATTTGTGTATTCAAAATCTAAAAGTCGGTACTTTGCTGTTTGACCTGTATTGCAAGTTGTGGTAAGTAATTTAAAGAAAAAGTTTTTCTCAAAGTAGAATTCATCCAGAGCACAAACAGAGCTGGATGCAGTCTTTTTTGATTAATTATCCATCCCAACTATTATTACTCCTGATTGTATTACTTGTATTGTCAAGTAGTAGCGCACATTTGTTACCAAGATATTTATTTTATCATTATTATTACTTTTTTACTTAATTTTGTTGTTTTCTTTTTTTTTCTCCTTTTCCTTTAATGTTTGTATGTTTTACTGCGTTCTGTCTTCAAAAATTCAATAAATAAATCGAAATTAATTATAGAAAAGAACACAAAAAGATATATTTCACAGAATGTTCCTACTGCTTTTTTTTTTAAAATATAATGAAAATGAATGGAGACTGGGGCTGTTAAGCATTATTACAAATAAATAAAAAAATACATATAGCAGTTCAAATAACTCAAACCATCTAATGAAATAAAGTACTTTTCATGTGATAAAAATGCCAAAATCTGAACATCATCCTCTCTTTTACTTTTAAATCAATTTTCTGTTTGTGTACATTAAAGAACTAGAATGTGAAATCAAATATAATTGGTTCTTGCATTTTTTTATCATAATAATGATAAAAAAAATTAAAAAAAATCACATTATGAGATAGTCAATAAGAAGAAATACTATAGCAGTTGTGAGATATTAAGTCGCATCGTGTCATATGAAATCATGAAACCATGGTTGAGTATATGCAAACAATTAAAAAAAAAAAATCTCAATAGCGCTTGTTCAGTGTTAATTTTCAACACACAATAACACAGCCAGTACATTCTGCTAAACATCTCATTTTGTGTTCCAAAGCAACAACATAAAGCGAGTAAATGGAATAACATTCATTAGAACTCAAACACTTTAATTAGCTGTAATTGTTCTTTTAATTTGGAGTATTGTATAATGATGCCACTAAACAGTAACAGGAGAGTTTAAACCTTTCAAAGATCCCTTTTCAAAACAGCTCCACTGTTTTCTATCATTATAACATATCAGACATATTTTGAACCACATCTTTCACAAACTTAAATCTTAAATGTTTAAATTCAGTGCCATGGAATCACAGTGGAAGAGATGTCCAAAACACAGAACAAATGAATCGGAGGAAGAGAACAGGAATCTGGGGCAGGCCATAGGAGTGACAGGCACATATAATATACATACTTGAGTAGATCAAATTTAGCAGCGTATTGAGACCTATCAGCCCCACACAAATCAAGCTGTCCATTACAGGAGGCCCTTGCAGGTCACGCTCTTAATGAAATGGTCTGGGCCTGCTGACGGAGCTGAAAGAAAGTCAATGGGAGACGCTGGACAGCGTCACGCCTTTGTGATTGACACATCCTGAGCCACTGGCCTTGACTGGACGTCCCATATCAGCATGCCATGAGGTGAGGATTGGCCTGAAAATTATGGCTACTTTGTTTGAGAGCTCTAAATGTTAAGTTTTGCCTGATATATGAGGATGGGGGTAACAAATTAAGAGTTACTGCATGTTCCCTACATAAATTAATGTATCAATACATGCTATATGTCATTTTATACACGCAGTATAAATCGCGCTATTCTTATGCCACAATTGCTGTTGTCTTTTGCGCTGCAGGTTGAAACACAACGAAAGCATCAAGCATTCACCGACGGCGCCACGCAATTGGCACAAGACGGGGAAAGTCTGCTAAGTTTTCATTCCAAGATGGGTGCTTTGAAGGTAGACAAAACTGCAGGGAATAAAAGCAGAGGCCTTCGGCAAGCTGCACTTCTGAAGGTTGGCGCGCTTCTCCTGCTGCCTGGGTTGACAAGCGAGCTCTTCCACGGCAGCGCTGAATTATATCCATGTGTCTAATTATGTCTTTTCAACTGCTCACAATGAAAGACTGTGTGCCAGGACAGCGGGTGGAAGTGCCGCCTGAAAAGAACACACTCCCGTGCTTCTGACATAGATACCTGTCTGTGTGTCAACATAGCATGTTGCATGACGTCCCGGCATCCTAATGAAAGAGATCTGTGCAAGAAGCTGCTGCAATTCTATTGTTTATATATATATATATATATATATATATATATATATATATATATATATATATATATATATATATATATCAATTCTGTGGCATAACACAATTATCTCTCATTTGGCATTTGGTGTGTCTTTTTTTAGATCTCAGCTTTTTGTTTGACAAATCGATTCTTTTGGGGCAAACTTTGTTGAAACGTAACACGTCGCAGTTTTTGGAATTGTATATTCATAAATGTATATTTTAACTGAATACAAAATTGAGAAAAAAAAAGACTATTCTTGTCTTTTTATACCCTTTTTTTCTCCTTTTCCTTCTGAGAGAGGCTGGCTCCTGCACTAAACCAGTCACAAGGGGGTAGCATTGACACGGCTCTGAGAGTCTCTCAAGACATGCTGTGGGACAAACTGCCTTTGACGTAATGGAGGTCTTAACGTAAACCTTTACTAGAGCATATATTGGTTTGTACGTGAAAATGTTTAAGGAGCAATGCATTTCCATAAGTGGATGTAAAATTGTGTTTGGAACTCACCTCTGCATGCTAACCACTTCTCTAAACAATAAAAAAAAAAAAAATGGCTGCACGGGCAACCGGCTCTCGTCATTTCTCCGGGGCCGTGCTGAGGAAATGAAAGAGACTGAAGCATTAGGATTAAATAGGTGAGTAAAAGATTCAGACACACTCGCTTATGTGTGCTGCATCCCTGTTGAGTCATCGAAATAAACATGCAGATTTTCATGAAGTCAAACTGAGTTTAGGAGCAAAGAAATCTGTCAGTGTTTGCCAGAAAATATAAATTATTTTAATGGGGAAATTCCTTTACTGACATGAACATAGATTTTAACCCGGCCACATGGGATGAGCAAAATCAGTCAAAAGAGGTAAACATGTTTTTGGATGGGCATATGTTAACCTCCACAGATCCACATAAAGCACTGCAAACACATGGTACAATTATTACTTCATTAATGTACTAATTAAGCTTTGCTATTCATTAATCATACTAGAAGTTGCCTAATAAGCATTTGCATCTACTTATCGTATCATCCAATGCGATACTTTAAAGCAGAATAACACTGCAGGCTCATAAATAAAGGTTACGCATTTACATATTCAGTTAATCATGGATATTGCATACACTGTACATACAAATTCAAACACACTCTTTATGAAATCGGATCTAGCAGCCAGCGAGAAATGATACAGGCTGTCCGTTCACATTACTCAATGTTCCTTATTAGCTCCCTTTGTTGATGAATAAAGACTGAAAGATATTTGACCAGGTTTGTTAATACAGCTTCCGAAGCCATCCATATTTCTAGTTTTATTGTGTGACACACGCATAGTGTTTAAATAAATATTTAAGAAAAGGTTTATATGTTATTGCTTCGCAAATGCCTGACTAATCGGAAATTGAATAATTGGTTTCATAGAGGAAGTGGTGCATGGTCACATGGTACAACGGTGGTGACCCAATGGAATGCCACCTAACCTTACCTCTGCCAGCTGTGACTTAATTATACTGTCTCTCTCTATGCTGATTAACTATATTCATTATTAATCTGAGGGGTAACTATAGCAGAGGCACGGAGGGGGAAGATGACAAAGACTTGAGAGATGGAACATTTCTCCCCAGAGGTAAGTGACTGACACTCTGTATAATGTAACATGAACAGATATAGTATGTCATGTACAACAGATAACATATCTTTACACATATGTGTGGTCGTTTTTTTTTTTTTTTTCAGGAAAAGGGATTATTATAAAAGTCATATATTATAGCCATTTTTAATACTATTTTAACAGTGTGTTTATGTTTAGTTTATGTTTAATTAATTTCTGCAAAATACATGACATTTAATAAAACACATATTTCTAAATTAGACATTTGATTCATTTACTAATTCAATTCAAAATCAGACAATTTTGAATTAGTTTCACACTTCCTGTGTCACAACTTCCAAATCCAAAGCACATCCATCCTGGGTGGAGAGAAATGAATAATAATAATAATAATAATAATCTAAAGATTTTATTAAATTATTTATTAAAAAGTATATTGACTATTTAAATGTTTATATTTTAAATAATTTATTTAGAAATTTCAATTTAGAAATTGTGAAGCGTACTTCTAGCGCCAAAACCACTGAGTGAAACGGAAAAAGCTTCTGTTTAGCTTCTCATGTAATATATTATAAGACATAGTTCACCATTTTGTTTTATTTTTATTATTTTAAAGAATTCTATTTTAACAGTGTGTTTATGTTTAGCCCTATACAATAATAAAACATAATATGCCTATATATAATAATATAAAAATGCATAAAACATGTAATAAATAAAAATTACATTTAAATATAAAATATTTACAGTTTATAAACTTTTAAAATTGCACACTTCCAGCCCAAACCATAATATCACTGTTCCACAACACATCAGTCCTGAGTGAAATGGGAAAAGCCTCTGTTTAGATAATCTTCACAGCTTAAGCAAAGAAAGTGTGTGTGATCTCCAAATGTATTCAGCAGGGGGATAGAAAATGACCTGGGTTTGGTGGAGAGGAACTAATCTGTGCAGGCCTGACACAGGACAGGAGAGGCCTCTTACAGTTATTATGATGTGTCAACTCAAGTTAGAAGAGAACAGGGCATGATGGCCGGGGAGGAAGCTGTGTGTGGGGGGACATACTGGAGGTCAGGGCAGGGAATGAGGGAATGTCGCCACAGGCACCTGCAGTCTGACTGATTTCTAAACAACGAGAGCTGGAGAGAGAGTGCAACCCAGGGATCTGGCAACCACAACATATTATTTTACACAAAGATAACAAACAACAGCAACAGTAAAAACAACAATGACGACAATAATAATAATAATAATAATAAAGTATATTATTGTTCATAAAATGAACAAAGATTTATACATTTGAATAATAATAATAGTAATAATAAACACACACACACACACACACACATAAAAATATTATGTACAGTTATTTTTTTTTTTTTTTAGATTTTTTTTATTGATCTTCATAGTGTAATTTACAGTACAGGTATTGCAAACATTGTACAGTATAACAACACAATAAGTAAACAAATGTATAAATACACATTTATTGTATAGTAATTAAAGTAAATAAATACATATATATATATATATATATATATATATATATATATATATATATATATATATATAAATTGTAATTGCTTTATTTATTTTTTATTGACTATGAAAATATGACAAATAGAGGTCATAGGGCCTTTTTTTTTTTCTTTTTTTTACTGCACTTCCATCACTGTCTCTCAGCTGTCTGTTTGCTGTGTCAAGCAGCGTTACAGTTGCTCTGTCTAACAGACAACTCAGATAAGCTCTCTCGGTCAGTACCCGCAATCCATTCTTCAGACACTTGATTTAAGACACTCGATTTGAGAAACTCAGCAAAACATAAACTCAGTCTCACTCATGCTCTCTCTCTCGCCGTCCCTCACTTCCTGTGACACCCATCCATATCATTCATATACTCACATTTTGGCATACGGAGCCAAAACGTCAAAAGTGAGGACGTCACACTTTGACAGAAACTAGCCCGGACACAATACCCTGCGCAAGCACTATCATCTAATGCTGTGAGCCGCGCTTTTACGGCCTTGTTAAGTGAAGTCTCTCTGGAGGCAGGGCAGATGACACACGCGCGGGGAGCGGAGTGTGTGATCTAACAGAGAGCTGGACCAATGGCCGAACTGCTGGGGGAGGCAGGGACGGGCCTGTGTGCTGTCACAGGGTGTTTGTTGACCTTTGAGTGAATGGTGCTCAGAGGAGGCTAAATGACAGGATGAGTGGAGACTCTTGTGAGTGGGCAGTTCTCTGCTGCACACACTACTACAATGAATTGAGCTTTTATAAGCCATGATATTTGATGCTTTATGGGGTCATGTTTTTATTGTATCTTTTATGCTATGATTATTATAGCATTGAAAATATGTAGTAAAATTTTTGAAAAAAAATGATTGAATGAATGAATGAATGTATCTTTATGGTACTGTTTTTGTTATAAAATGTATAATATAGACCTTTATATATATATATATATATATATATATATATATATATATATATATATATATATATATATATATTTTTTTTTTTTTTTTTTTTTTTTTTTTTCACAGATATTATATTTTGATTGAAGTTTAAAAGGTCAAAACATAAATAAATAAATTGTTCACAGTATGATCTGTGAATAATATCTATACCTTGCATTTAGAAATAGAATAATTTTTCATCTCATGCCAACTTCAATGAATACACTCAATTATTATTCCAGTGTGATCACCATTCTTTTAAACTGTGATATCCATTCAGCGGCTGTGTGCACAGAAGTCATCCTCACACAGGTGTCTCATGGGATACTCCCTGTTCACTGAGTGGCAGGTGTGAATACTTCAGCAGTCAGAGAAAGGGACAGTGAGGCCTATTTGCTGCATACTCTTCATCTGAACACAGAGAGTGTAGAGGAAAGGTGTTCTGACATTATTGAGTATATCCTTGCCTCTACCTCCTCCTAAAAATGATGATTGATTGCACCATTACGGCCCTGCATTACCTCTACAACTAAACTCTCTCTTCGTTCATGTTCTGTGCTGCACTACAGCTCAGTGAGGAGCTGTAAGGTCCAGAGAAGACGGGGGACATTTCAGGAGGGCTGTCTATCTCTGGACTATGGACGGTATCCTTAAAAACAAAACATAAAAAAAATGTATTTTTATATATATTTTTATTTTATTTATTTATTTATTTATTTATTTTTGCTATAGGATCAATACAAAATTATATATTAAAATGACAAAAAATACACTTAAAAATAGTCTATATAGTTTTAATACATTTATTATTTTTTTTAGTTATTTAGTGTGTCAAGTATTGGTTTTCTTTCTTTCTTTCTTTCTTTCTTTCTTCCTTTCAAGTACGACAAGCATCAAGTTAAACTAAATGAAAATTAGAAATTTTGCCTTGACTATAATATAATAATATAATAATAATATAATGTGAAACAAAGGAAAATAGTGTTAGAATTCCCTTCCTTTACACTTACTGTTTAACATACTTTGCATACCAAGATCTAAGCTCTTCCTTTGAGGGTGCTGATTCTTCCTGTTCCCCTCCCTAGTCTGCTGCTGGTCCCCAGGGCCAAGCGGAAAAGTGCAGGTAGAGATGGATGGTGCTCCTGCTTGGCCTGGTAAAGATGGGAGGTGTGGCCCCCACAGTGGGGACACATGCACTGAGCTGCTCACTAGGGAACACAGCCGGGCCCCTACACCTGCATGAGCATCCATCTCTGTAACCCAAAGAGATTAATGGAGAGGAAGCCCTCCGAAAACACATAGCAACCGCAATTCACAGGGCACGAGCAAAAGGCGCTTTACATTGTGAATCACTTTTTAAAGACAAACTCAGTCAGGTGTCCTCTGTCAAAATGCATAACATTCACCAGTAGTTTAAGGATTAAAAGGGACGTAACCCTAACCTTTTTTAAAATGTATTATTATTATTATTTTAAACTCATTAACCTTTAATGTTTGATATAATATTCAAAAAACACTTTACAGTATTTCCAAATGTATAAACCATCTAGAAAAGTCTGCTTCGCTTCACCTTCTGTACAAGATTTGTGTTAGAAAATCCAGTTTTGGACCTTTATTTTTATCAAACTGATGTGATCTTTGGATTGCCCTTTGTCTTGGAGGAAAAATTAATTCTCATTTGCATTAGCGCGTCTAAATGTCAAGCTCAGATATTTTGTTAGACATTAGTGAAGCTGGCAGCCAAAGGAGCAGGATAATTGCACACAGTCTTCTGCAGGGATTTACATAATTTCAGACAGCAATTAAAGAATCCTTGGGAATTTTATTCCTGGCCTGCATCTCACTCTCTCCATGTCTCTCTCGTTCTCTCTCCCACTCTCCCTCTTGGTCTCTTACTCTCTGATCTCCCGCCTCCAGCACCTACACTAGCACAAAAGGAGCATTCGTTTACATTAAGCTTCATGCTCCGTGCTGTTCATTTGCATGAAATTAAAGGTTTTCATGATCTTGAACAGCAGGGTAACATTTAGGTTGCTGTTTTAAATAATAAAATGCCTCTCTCTCTCTCCCCCTCCTCTCCCTTCCTCTTCATCTCGGGCTGAAGGGAGCTGCTTGTTTCCTCCTTGTGGTAACCTTTCACACTCAATAGTAATTTGCAATATTACACTTTGTATTAGGAGTGAGAAAACTTTCATTTACATGAGCAGGACCCTATGTGAACTAGTCTTTATCTTTTGTCACCATCAATATTGTGTGTCAGTATTAGTAGTGAATATCAATTCACAAACCTACATTCACCATTATAGTTTATTTGTAAAGGACTGTTAAAAAGAAATCTGCTTGAAAATGTTTTTTTAAAGTGTTTGCTTTTGAAAATGATACTGATACTGATACTGAAAATGATAGGTTAGAGTGGGGGGTATTTCCTGTAGCTTCCTGCATCATCCATATTATTTTCTTCATAACACACACATTTGCAGTAGCAACATCAAATCCCGTCCACTTCCCAAGTGTCCGGTGTGATGATTCGTCCTGAAGTTGGCTGATGTTAGCTTGTCATGTCTGCGTCAAGTGTGCTTATTGCCTTGAATTTTACATGAATATGTAAAATATATTCATGTAAAATACTAGCAGCTTCCTCTCCACCAGTAAGCTGGTGTGTGGTGGGCATTCTGGCGCACTATGGCTGCCGTCGCATCATCCAGGTGGATGCTGCACACTGGTGGTGGATGAGGAGATACCCCTTGACTATGTAAGCGCTTTGAGTGTCTAGAAAAGCGCTATATAAATGTAAAGAAACTTTTTTGTTTTTGTACATGCTCTCTGTGAGGCATAAAAAACTTCAAATAGATCTTGGCGATTAGCAAGTTTTATTAATTTATGTGAATTTCAATATATATATATATATATATATATATATATATATATATATATATATATATATATATATATATATATATATATATATTTTTTTTTTTTTTTTTTTTTTTTTAGCTTTATAACATTTAAATTTAAATGGCAAATGCTATGTCCTTTCTACCTTCAAACTTATTTAACTTTAAAATTAGGAATTGAGGATTTTTTTTTAAGACATTCTCAATTCAGTTTTGGACAGGATCCCTCTTGTTTATTATTCCTGCATAGACCTACTCAGCAAAGATTGTATTTTCAACCAAAACTACTGCCAGTCCAAACACTCATCAAAGCTGAAGCACTGAATAAATTTGTCTGAAACAGTCGACAATTCAGTGAATAAGCCCAGCTGAATATTTATACTGCAAAGACCTTGTGTGTAAATAACAGGGCTGAGGTGTCAAAAAAGCAGGCACACAATTTGAATAGATAATGTTATAATAGTATAATCTCAGCGACTAAATAAAATAAAAACATCAGGGAGAGATGTGTTCTGGTGTGAAGACACTGCCTGCTTAACTAATGCTCTCCAGTGCAATGCTTTAATTAACTCCCCATAGGTTCCAGTCTAGCTGATTAAAATAAGCACTTTTCTAACACAAAGCCATCTTCCTGTCCATCCCCCACTTGCACCGAAAGTACTGTTTAATTTCATCTCATGCCGGCCCTGACATTTCTGCTGCCACTAAATATTTAACATGTATACCCCTTTCATTTACATCTGGTAATGAGTATGAAGTCAGCACCCAACCGGTCAAGCCTATGCTATCACACTGGCTCCCATCAAGTCACGTGCCACAGAGATAGAAGGAGAGCGAGAGACAGTTACATGTACATTTTTCTCCATGACCTCTGGGTTGACATTTTGCCTGTTTTTGCACACATGTCTACCCTAAAGCTTAAAGATACACACCACTCTGTGTCTAAAACCGCTTCCTCTGGTGTTTTGGATCAGCAGTATGCATGCCAGGAGAGGTAGAGTTAAACGCATTTGCTCCAAATGCCAGCACATCTTGATAATGCTATATATATTCATGATCTGGCAGCCATGAAAGAGCAGAAGCCAAAATACGCTTAGTAATTCCCTGTGTTTACGTCAGTTCTGGGGCTATCAATCTGCAGATATAATTTCATATATTAGCAGTTATGTGGAGAAGCATTTTAGGTCATGGCTGAAACGGTTTGGCATTAACGCCGTAAGTGATATATGATTATTTATTAGTATAGTTTATAGTATATATATATATATATATATATATATATATATATATATATATATATATATATATATATATATATATATATATATATATATATAATATATATACTATAATAATCAATAATCATTAGGGGCATAACGTTTCACAAAATTCACGGTTCGGTTCGATACGATACACT
This sequence comes from Carassius auratus, assembly GCF_003368295.1. NCBI lineage: Eukaryota > Metazoa > Chordata > Actinopteri > Cypriniformes > Cyprinidae > Carassius > Carassius auratus. Next base: position 362,864 of record NW_020528306.1, on the reverse strand, counting down.
GATGTCACGGTTCGGTACGGTTCGGTACATTTTAGATACAGCAAAAATTTAAAACATCTCAACTTTTCAGAATGCCGCAAGCGCACCGCGGGTCATGTGACAAGAACTAACCAATCAGCTTCATCCTTTCCCGTTACAACGTTGAAAGCTCAGCCAAGATGAAGGAACAGCTGATCATTGTTGTATATGGATTGCAATTTTGAAATAAATTTAGTAGCAGAGCTAGCCTACTGCAAGCGATTTTTATAATTAATTAGTCCAACGAACCGTTCGGTACATAATGCGTACCGTGTACCGAACCGTAAGCCTCGTACCGAACGGTTCAATACGAATACGCGTATTGTTACAACCCTAATAATCATAAATCACATTATCATAAAGCCAATTAGAGTATTGTAAGGAATTCTGCCATATTATGCAGAATGGTTTGCTAAGTGCTGCTTTAAAGCACTCAAGTGCCTTTTTGGTTAATGTATTTACAGAACATGAGTAAATTTCACAGCATGACTTAAAAAATAATAAAGAGCAGCTCAAATGAACTCCCATTTTTCAAAATCAAACGTAAAGAAATGTTGTCTTTCTCTGCTGCAAGCTAAAACAATATCATTTGTTTACTTTTGCTATGTTTCATGTGAAACACACAAAAAAGGCTCATGTCTACAAGAAAGACAAAAGAAAAGGAAAAGATTTTTAAAAAAGCCTTAAAATCATGCCATTTTCTCTTCTCTTTGACAAAATCTCAAGACAGCACTGGAATATAATGACTTTCAAAAGGAATCATCTGTCTCTGGGCTCTGTGAAGAAACTTTACAAATTAATTTCACTTGTGAGGCACTCGGCAGGAAGTTTCTTTTCTTTTTTTTATATTAGAATGTAGCATTCTGCGTATCATTCTCCCTCACTGACGCTGGATGTCGAGAGATTTTGAAGACCTTTCAAAAGAATTGTATCGCTTTAATAAAATGAATCAGATGTGTCAGGTTATCAAACTATGATCAAATGCAGAGCTGACTGTTGAAAAGACAAAGGAGCACATCAAAGCATTGGGATACCAAAAAAAAAAAAAAAAAAAAAAACGGGAGAGGGAGAGATAGGGGATATTGAAAAGTGTCTGTGGTGGGGTTCGAGTGGGGGGTATTTCCTATAGTTTCCTGCATCATCCCCATTGTTTTCTACATAACACACACATTTGCAGTAGCAACATCAAATCCCGTCCACTTCCCAAGAGTCCGGTGTGATGATTCGTCCTGGAGATAGCCGATGTTAGCTTGTTATGTCTGCGTCAAGTACTTATTGCCTTGAGTCGAAACAACAGGATGTCACTCAGGTACTTAGTCACAGGTTTGCTTTTCGCTGCCTCAGATTCTCTGTCACATGCAGTTGCCTGTCAAGAGGTATGGAGTATGAAGTAGCCTTGCAACAAAACCATCACAACACTGTCATCAGAATGCTTAGCTACAGACCATTTCCTTTGTGATTCTTAAGTTTTATTCTCTAGTTACTGCCTATCAGGCCCATTACAATCTTATACTCTGAAACACAACAAAGCCGCCTCACCAAATCCCTAAAACACGATATTAGCAGGCAAGGCTAAGTGTTAGCAAGAAAATGCTAACACTCACTGAGAATAAAAAAATTATTTACTTTCAAATTTCACCCTACTTTGTTCCATTATCTGGTTTGCCATCCCAATCATTTCTGTAGCTTTACTGTGCGGATTTTATACAAAATGTTCTCGATTTATTTATTTTTCTCTGTGCAGAGCTTGACTTCCATCTCAGGCATTTTGTTAACTCACTTCTCTTCCATATTTTTCTTGTCTGAAGCCTGTAAATAGTCCTTTATTATTTTAATACGCACTTGGTTTTAATACATTATTGATCTTTAGGTTGAACTAAAGGGCACTCCATTAGGACCGAGATTCTGAGGATTTCTGCCGCATGGCATTCATGTACTTGTGAAAAATTATACCAATTATGAAATCAACCAGCAGTTGCCTGAAAAATCAATCAATTGTCACATTGAAAAGCATTTTGTTCCATTGCTATCAATAGCTTTTTGGTTACACAGAGGGTGTGAGGTGTTTAACGACCTACACATGCTCGTTTTTCTTGAGTATTCTTCGTTTTTTGGCTTACGTCTTTTTTTTTCCTCTCTCTTGTGGTGGTGGGATGGTTCATTTTATTCTGAATTGTGCACAACAAGATTTGCATTTTTCTTAAACAAAACATATGGAAGCATGGTGCATTGTGTCCTGTTGATCTCCTTTGTGATTTTGGCTATTTTCTTCCTTCATGTCTCATATCTATGAAGGCAATTAAGGGAACGCAGGAGAGGTGTGTTTGTCACTCCTGGGGAGCCTGTCTCACCACGACACATGGACAATTAGCCTGAACGTCTCTTCTGTTGCAAATGAAACATGCGGTGACTTCTCTGAAAACAAGAGATTGTTGTGCCTCCTTCCTGTGGAAGAAATAAAAATATGTACAATACCGTAAACAAAAAAAAAAAAAAAAAAAAAAAACATCTCTTGTGCTCACCAAGACAACTTCTATTTAATAAAAAACAAAAGGAGGTCTTACATGTTTGGAACAGCATAAGGGTGAGTTATTAATGACATAATTTTCATTTTTGGGTGAACTAACCCTTTAAGTAATGTGTGGATGTGTCTCAAGCAGAAATCATGCTTCTGCAATGCTCCTGATTCAAAAGTAGCTTTTTATTTCCTCAGTGGTTAACTGCTTGTAAAATCTAAACCTAAAAATTAACTAAAAGTTACAAATAATTCATCTCATCGCCACCATCAACATCTACTGAAAGCATTGCTCTGATTCCCTCATGCACCCTTTTGCTTGATTTCACCTTCAGAAAGCGTAACTGAGTGAGACTCAACACAGCAAGCCTACCGTGTGATTATTCAGAAACTGTATTATCTGCATCCTCACAGAAAGAGTGGATTTACTTATTTACATTTCACAAAGCCTCAGGTAACAGGACGAGCAGAGAGAAAGAGCAGGTTCCACGCTTCTGTGGAATAGTAATGTGGCCGTAATGCTCATGAGGTCAAGTGTAAACCGTGGCTTCGACAATGGCAGACTGTCTGTATCTCCAGCCTAACAACACTCAATCATGCAGCCCTCTCATGCAGAGAGATTTTATCTCAAAGCCCGGGAGCTCTGCTTATGTTTACAAAGGAAGTTTTTTTTTCAAGAGGGTGACACTCAAGAATTGGATGACAAAGATACAATCAAACAACAATAGAAGCTTAAACCTGATCAAAGATGTGACCTCCCGATCATGTTTCCTTTTTGTCTTTGCATCATTTCCTGTCTCTTTCACTACATTCTGATTTGCAAGGTTCTGACATGTTTGCTGATCAATAGGTGAGGTACAGTATGTCTGCACAACACTCTTTTGATAATTACTATTATTATATTATTTTAAGCCAATAACTATTTCCATGCGGCTGATATTAAAAAAAAAATATTAAATAAATGAAAACTAAAAAACTAAATTCAATCATGTTAAATTAATTCAAAAGTAAATGTGGATTTTAAAACCTATAAACAACATAGCTCTATTAATTCAGAGAATGATTTAACATTGTAAAAAGGCTGCATTTAACACTGTCATTAAATTATTAGTGTTTTAAAGATTCACGGTTTCAAAAACAAGCTAGATTTTATTTATCAGTTAACTTCTATTAATTAAATCAAATCAATATTTGATTACTTTGCATTTAAAACATCTTTGATCCTTGGTACACGTGTGCTTTGGTTTTCCAGTTAGCTTTGCAGTTTTTTACATCTTGAAGGCATTGCCAGAGTTCTTCTAGATTTGTTTTTTTCCTGAATCTTCATGCCATTTCAGTTGCACTGGAGGATGATGAGATCAGATCTCTGTGAGGAGCACTGGCTGTTGTCCAACTCCTTGTTCAAATAAAAATCTCACTGGATTATCACGGTAAATGGCAACATTTATTTTTGGTAATGTAAACTGTTATTTCATACTGAAATACTACAGCAAAATAAATACTTTTTTTTTTACTGCTTAGACTTTTTCTTACTTAAGATTGCTGAATATCCAGTGAAGTAAAGTTTGCAGGGCAACAAGCCAAAATACAGAAGAACAACAACAACAACCGACGACCACAACTCATCAAATGTCCAAATGAAACCGCAGTATGTATCTGGGAAACGGAAGGAGTGGAACAACATTGTGTGTGTGTGTAGTGTGAAAGCAGAATAAATGAAGTGAGAGAACGGTAATACAGTGTGTTCCACCGGAGACTGACAAGCTCGTCGTCTACCCTGAAGCAGCTGAGCTGGCATTAAACAGACAAGATGGGTGCGGAGAGTAGCACTCACTCAGTTACAGGCGGCGGGAATAATGAAGGGACGGCTCGGCGGAGCAGAGCGGGGGGCGAGGATGAGGACGGCCCAGCCATCCAACTGGAGAATTTAATTTCGCGCAGGGGATCTCTCCTCAACCATGCGCTACACGCAGATGGGCTACCTGTGCTGGGGACCTGCTGCACTCTTGAGGCATTGAGGATCAGTGTTCACTAGTTTAGAATGAGTGGATGTGAGGGAAAGGATGGAGAAGAGTCTTTTGGGTGTCTATCAAGTATGTTTAGAAATATTAGTCCCGAGGAGTACTTTAACACATTTACACATTCACACTGCCCAAAACATATGCACAAAATATCAAATTGCAACAGTTGTTGGTGTCTGTGGCATCACAGTGAATATGACAGATCTGTTTTATAATACTCCAAATCTAACTTTAGTTACTTTAGTTTATCTATCTATCTATCTATCTATCTATCTATCTATCTATCTATCTATCTATCTATCTATCTATTTTTTATACCAGGTTTCCTTGTATATTCTATGAAATGTGTAAAAAATATGTATGTATGTATGCATGTATTCCATAACTTGTATCTATCCTAAGGCACCAAGCGAGTCAAGAAAGCCAATGGTTACCATTTAAAAAGGCTCATGACGCTGCTGCTTGAAAAAAAAGAATTTCTTAAAACTTGACATTCTTCAAATGGGTATTGGTCAGAAGAATATTAGAATGTTATCTTGTTTTTCATCTTCTTTTAAGTCACATTTGACTTCAAAAAGAGAGATATCAAATACATTCACACAATATAGGAAATTTTCATTTAGAGACGCATGGACTATATACACCGACTAGAATAAGATCAAAACAAGAACTCCAGTCAAATGCACACATCATTATGGGATGTTAATCATGGTTTCATCTTTGGCCCAGTTTATCTCCATGAGTTTAAGATGATGGTAACTATCTCATCATAGACATTCCCTTATCTGATCAGAGTGCAATGAAGGGTTATTCATTCAATTAGGGATGAGCCATTAAGATAAGAAGCAGATGCTGGGTGTCAGGGATTGGGAGTGATAACTGTAGACTGCATCTGCAAGGGCTGCCCTCGCATGTTGGCTTCTCACATACATGAACAAATTTTACACACACAAATAAAAGCAGGAACTCACTCTTGGGCATTCAAACGTTTTTGGCTCAGGGGACAGCTGTGGCCCCCTATACATGTGCATGCACACACTCACTGCGGTTCTGGGTCTGCGGTTTAGTGGACCTGCCAAGGGTTCAGGTCCTTTAAGTGGAAGTAATTGGGGAGAACACGCTCCATTAAAAACAACTATTTAATACAATAATCATTCAATTAAAAAACCCTTGTAGCAGCTGACACAGCTCATTTGTGTCAACCACATATTTTATTTGCAGAAAGTGGCACAGATTTATCATCACGTATAACTAAAAATAATATCTTGAAAAACAAGATTTCTTGCTCATTGTGCTGCACAGGGTGTCGGCACAATGAGCAAAATGCTTGACAATAACATCACATTTAAAGAAAATCAGTTTATGTATTTTACAATCACCTCAAAGTGAAGTACATCACAATTTTCGGATTGCAGTCAATTGATGTAGACTTTAATTCATATATACTGTAAGTGTTTGTGTTTACACATCTGGAATTTTAGCATTTAGAATTTTTTACTTTAATGCAGGGGTTTTCAGTCTGGACACTAAACTCATAAAAATAAAGGTTCATTTTAGAAGTCTGTGGTTGCATGAAATTTTAACATCCATTAATTGCACAAAATTGTATTATAATATTATTGTAATATTATTATTATTATTATTATGAAAAGGTTCTTCACACTAAGAAAAATTGCAGAATGTTTCTAATGCATTTCTGTTAAAACCTCATTTTGGAACCTTTATTTTTAAAATGAGACGAGTAAAATAGTGTAAACATTTTTCTAACACAGTTAACATGCATTCAATTTGATGTGGTTGTGTTTATAATTTCACATTTACATTTTCCTTTTTTTTCTCTCCGTACACATTATTTTAAATCTTTTTTTATCTTCCTTTACATATTTGAAAGTTGTAAGAAGGCTGCATATTTAGGGATATAATTTTTGAAAATAAGGTGATTTTTCTGATAAGATATAAAGTCATTGACTAATGTCATGATATTCCATTCTGTACATTTTCTTAGCTTGATTCTTGGAACTTTCACCTGTAACAAACCAGCCAACCCGTTCGTCTCTGTCTGACACCCTGTGCAGCAGCAGATGTGTCTGTGTGCCTGTGGACATGCCAGCTCACTGCAACACTTTACAGGAAGCCACTGTCAAAACAGAATCAAACTGTTTTAATATTACGACAGTATGTGTAACACACATAGCATTGTACTTCTTATGACTTATTTGTAATACATCAAGCATGCATTTGAATGTCCAGTTATTTTTAGGTTTAGTTTCTTTTTTTAAGTCTCTTATGCTTATTAAGGATGCATTTATTTGTCCAAAATACAGTAAATGAGTTATATTGTGAAATATTATTAGTGTATAATTAATTAATAAAATATGCTGATTTGGTGCACGAGAAACATTTCTTAACATTATGTGTTTATATCTCTAAGAATAGCATAATTTACTTGAAAGTACTAATTTCTTAAAAAAGAAAGAGAGAAAAAAACGATTCCTAATTTAATGTTTAATACGAATTTGTAAAAGACTTGTCTGTTTCACAGGGCTTGTATTTTGGGAAAAATGAACTTTGCACAGAGATTGCCCACGTTAGCTTTAATGTGAGTTATTTTCATATACATTTTGAATAATATTGTTACAAATATCATAAGGGCTTATAGACCGAACAAGATTAGTAAGGATGATAGCAGAATGTTTCTATGGCAAAGTTCAATACTTCAAAGGGCAAAGAAGAGCAGACAATTTGCAGAAACCACATGGCATTTGCCAAGGTTAACAATGACAGCATATTAATCACCATCTAGGTAAATGAAAAAGTATTATCCACATTAAAGAGTTTCACATTTACTGTACTCTTAAGTGGCTCATTGTAAAATCTTATCGTGAGGATGATTTTAATCAGATATTAAATATCGCCGGTGTCTTACAAAGATCACTCATCTCTCTGGTGGCGCTTTAGAGAAGGCCCGGTTAATTAAGGAAGTGCGGTCTCATCGGACTCCTCCGCGCTTCAACAACAGATGTCTTTTTATGGCTGCGTCCCAGTGAAAGGTATGGGCAGAATTTACACTCTGAATCAAAGCTTGGAGCTGTGAGAACATATCTGTAAATAACACAATAACACAACTTAATTTATACATACAACAAAACTTTCTGATTAAAAAAGGAGGTCTCAGTGAAAATATTAATGTATTTAAATACATAACATAAACCTCTTGTTCTGTTTATTTCAACTGTTTTAAAAAAATTCATGTCGGGGTCACAGAGAGATCTATGAAGTACATATAAAAATACTTTATTCATATATTTATTACCTTTTTCAAGTTGTCAAATTTATCAAAGAAATGTGATTATATAATTGATGTAATTAAATTAATTCAATGAAAATTTTCTCTTTTTTTATGGAGGGCAAAGTTAGTTATCACATTTATCAAAGAATTTGGTTTATAATATTGTTGTCATAAGAAAGATTTAGAGAATCAATACTTCGATTTTAAGTGTATTTTTCAATATCGTATGGGAGTCTCTGAAAGCCCATAAAGACTATGAGGGTTAAGTTTACAGTCATGCTATTTGATGTACAAATTAATCCCCTGTCCCTGGTGAGACGTTCTGTTTAAGACAGTTTACTACACTGTGTTTTCATTCTCTAAACGCAGACCAGATTGCATTGTGTTCTGCCTTCCTCAGCAAAGACGCTCATTACCTCCCATCTTTTGTTTTATTATGTTCAGCAAATTAATAAATGTGGAGAGTGCTGGAAAAAAAAAAACAGATATGAAAATGTATACTTTGCATTATTAGAAAGGCACAGCCTCCAAAGGTTACACAAGGCTATTGTGACACTACAGTGTTTGAGATGTAATTAAAGGGAGGATGGAAGAGGGACAAAGATAAAACCTCTGTGGCTGGTACCACATCCCTCTTGTCATCTTTTTTTTTTTTTTTTCTTTGTGCATTCCCTCCCAAAACTTATTCTCTGTGAACTCATTTTGCATGACATATTGCATTTCTGCGTCAGCTATTATGAGGCTACCTGTGAATTAAACAGGGGCTTGATATACAGGCAAATGAGCGGATTACATTTCAGACGTACTCCCGCCGTGATTTATTAATTCCAGCAAAACAAAACTCACAACATTGCTTACAATTGCATTTGTCTGAGACCAGCACAAGCAAATTGAGGATGGAAGAATTATAAGGATGCTTTGCAAAATGGGAAGGCTGGGAAGATGGATACATGGACAGCTTCCGAGTCTGTAGTGAATCTTCTTACAGGTGGATGAAGTCAGTCATGTGTCCTTGAATACGCTACATCTTGATATAAATGTATCATAGCTCATAAATTTATGACTTAATAAAAGGACTTTTGTTTATCTCCTTTCTTTACATGATGATAAAATTAGCTGTAACATATTTCTTCACTTAGATGCTGGACCACGCTGAGAAGATAATTGTATGTATATTATTTGTTATTGGTTATGTTATTTTGAAATTAAACAAATGCATTATGTTTGTCTTACAGACATTTTTTTTTTATATTTATAATAATAAAAGTTTCATCAATCATTGTCATTACTTCATCAAACAGACTACAGTAGGGTTCGTTACTTCGTTTAGTTTAGAGTGGAGGCATCATGTTGCTTAAGAATGCTGGCTGTGAATTAAAGGGTTAGTTCATCCAAAAATGAAAGTTATGTCATTAATAACTCACCCTTATGCTGTTCCAAACATGTAAGACCTCCTTTTATCTTCGGAACACAGTTTAAGATATTTTAGATTTAGTCTGAGAGCTCTCAGTCCCTCCATTGAAGCTGTGTGTACGGTATACTGCCCATGTCCAGAAAGGTAAGAAAAACATCATCAAAGTAGTCCATGTGACATCAGAGGTTCCGTTGGAATTTTTTGAAGCATCGAAAATACATTTTGGTCCAAAAATGGCAAAAACGACAACTGCAGTAACCAACTCTATAGTGAGAGCTAATGTCTGTGATCCCATTGGAAGATACAAAAAGGTGTTAACAGACATTTGCTTATAGATTAATTCTGTTCAACTCTGTCACATTGCCAAAGATCCCCAGTGAAGACCTTGTTTCTTAGACGGCCCCCCAACTTGAGCCTGGTTTTTCCTCCATTCTGTTACCAATGTCATTCACTATCCCCAACTACAATTCCTGCCAGTACTGAGACTCGAACCCACAACCTTGGGGTTACAAGTCAGAGACTCTAAACTTTAGGCCATGACTGTTATGATCTAAAGGCCTGTCCACACCAAGGATGTTAACTAAAGTTAACAATAAAGATAGTTTTCAAAATAGTTTTCAAAATCAATGAATAGCAGTGTCCACACCACAGCGATAACGGCACAGAGAAAAAATATTGTTGAATGATGAAGACACTGACAGCCAATCAGAATCAATCCTGTTATCACGAGATCAAGAACTTAAAGCAGCAGAGAAGCTTACACTTAGAACAGACATACAATATTGCTCTGCTGGTGTGGACGCTAATATAGTTATCTTTTAGTTATTGACGTTGGTGTGAATGGTCCTTAAGATAAGGCTTCAGTAAAACTGTTATGAGACTATGAAGATTATACGCTTGTTTGTAAAAATAACCAAAGGATGATAAGAAAAGTGATACCAATCACAATAAAAAATTTGCCACCTCTACATGATTTGAAAAAAAAAAGAAAAAATCTAAATGGATTTCTCTTTCAGCCTTGTTAAGATTAATCACATACAAAAAGATTTTCAACATCACCCTCACACTCCATCATTTCAATGAAACACAGGAGTCGAGACACTTAACATGGTGACTACAATAAGATTTCCCTCATGCCAGCATGCCCATTTCTCCACTATAGTAAAGCGAAGCCCCCTACGTTCACTTGATAAAACTTCACTTCCCTTTAATGACTCTACCTGGTACAAAAGCCAGTGATAATGGACACCAACCGGGCCAAAAGTTGAGCAAAAAGAGGAATGATTAAGGAACCTTATTAAAAAAGCATCCTCGTGGAGTAGGGGACACGTGAAAGGGAACACATTAAGGGACCTGATCCTTTTCAAAGCGACACCGCGCTTTCCCCCAAACATCGGTGGAGGAAGACGAAGAGGAAGAAAAAACCTGATTAGGCTGACAAGCACTGAGTGATACTGCAAACCTGTTAATAACATGAAAATTAGAAGGGGCTCATGCAAAGAAAAGAGATTAATTTAGCTGGAGTCCATCTTCGTGGCAAATTGCGAAGTTGTGAATATGTTCGCAGATAATGAGCCTTCCTACTTGTCAGCTCACTTGTCATTTTCTGTAATTAATGTTAAGGAAGACTCCTTCCTGATGGTTGGTATTACTCATGTACAGGGGAAAATTTCTTCAGAGAAATAATTTACATTTATTATCATCAGTCTGTTTGTGTGGTTTATTTCACGGTGGAGTAATTTATTGCAGCACCGTTTCGAGTTCCTTTAGTCACTCGTCAGACAGATGTATTTTTTCTTCTTCTCCCCGTTCGATGTCTGGGCTGGGGGAAATGAGAGCGTTGTGCCATCACATGTGCCTGGGCGGCAATGGCACCTCACAGCTGCCTATTACCATAAAAAAAATAAAAAAAATAGGCTGATGATTACAAGACTTTTAAGAACAGTTTTCCTCCTTTTTTTTTTTTTTTTTTCTCGGATGCCAAACCTATCCATTATTTTACTGTCCTTCTTTACATTTCACCTCTCAGATATACATGCACACACTTCCAGTGAGGAATATTATTATTAATATTATTACACCCCCCCCCCAACAACAAACAAACAAATGCTTTGATGCTTTGAAGAGCTACAGCTCCCCAACTGATCATCAATATGAATCTTATTTTTATTAATTTTTTTCTTTGCATTGCCAGGCAAGATTGACTGCTTGGTACAGAAATATGCACAGCAATACATAAATAAATAAATCAAATAAATACCCTACGTGTAAACAAGCCATTTTTTTTTTTTTAGGAACTGAAAGTAAACATGACCCGAACCAGCTCTTTAATTTCTTTAGAATATTATTATTATTATTATTATTATCATTATTAATTGTATGTATTTATTTATTTTTTTCAGCCAAGCCAGCCTATTTTATTATTTCAAATGATAGGTTTCTGATTTGTGTTCATTCCAGAAGTAACAAGAATAGTGTTGAGTTGAACTAACCTTTTTCTCACTTTGAGGAAACAACATAATATATTATGACCTCACTAGATATCATATCCACCTTATTAATGTAAGAGCGGGTGCAGCCATTTTAACATGAATGGAAATAAGGCTTCCAGTGTTTACTCCATGCAGGGTTCCAGTTATTTTAGCTACAAAATCTGTTATGCTACTTGATTTTGCAAACTGTTTTTTATTTTTTATTTTAATTTATTAGCATAAGTTAACCATAAACACATTGTAGTGCAAATAGTTTTACTGCTTACTGCAATTTACCTATAGCAATTAATGACTCTAAAGTCTTGCACGTTCACAGAAGATACCTTCCATTTTGCACGATAATAGGGTGGATATAACTTGTCAAAATATCAAAATAATATTGAGTGACTTACTTTTATGTGAAAACAATTCCAAGCCACAACAGAATTAGCTGTTGTGCATTGCTGAGCAACATATGTAGAAACATTTGAGGAGACTCATTTGAGTTAATGTTTCAGCTCACGAAGACAATCGCTTTCATTCATGAATCAGTGTTTTGAATGAATCAGTTTAATGAATGAACAGTCTCTTGTTGCCACCTACTGGCGTAATACTGTACCGTGCAGTATTAATTGTTTTATTTTTTATTATTATTATTATTATTATTATTATTATTATTATTTTATTTTATTTTATTTTATTTTATTTTATTTTATTTTATTTTATTTTATTTTTATTTTATTTTTACATTTATAGACAGAATGCAGCATAGTTAACAATATAATCCATCCACAGGCAAAATTTTCATTAAAACAGTATGGATCCATTTGAAACATTCTTCTTCCCCCACTTTAATCCTAGGGCTGATATTAAGAGGTCATTTATACATGGAAAAAGGTTTCAATCCCCCTATGTTTTTTTACAGAGCAACATAAATGAAATGAGGTTCTCCAACTCTGCCACAACCATAACTCAAGCAATATTCATCTGAGACATATATTCAAATCAGCTTCGGTCTGGGATCTCTGCTTTTCTTTAGCTGTGTTGGGAAATGTATAAGCCTACATCTTAAATGTATTATTCATCAGGGTGCGTAAATAATGCATGATTGGTTCCATAGTAAATTAACCCTTTATCTTACCTAAGATATCAGAGTCATTGTTTTGAAAGGCAATTACATCATTTAATTCATGCTGTAATTAATACTGTAATTAGCTTAAATACTCAGCAACCCAGTGCCACTGCTACACTGTCTTAATTAAACAGATTGAACAGTTTATATGCCTGTTTTTACACACAATCGGATCATCTCTGTTGTAGCGAGAGACACAGTGAGAAAATATGACATCCACAAACAAGAACTAAGAAGAATGCAAAGTAAAGATTACTTTGAGGATTATACCCCCCTCCCCCAACACACACACACACACACACACACACACACACACACAAACACACACACCTCATATTATTTTCCAAATGAGCACCTGCAAGTTCGAAAACAATTAGCTGATTCTTCAAAATGAGCTATTTTCAAATCAGGCTCTCAAATGTTTTTGTGATCCGAAACACATTGGCCCGGAGTGGCCATAACTCAGCTGCCCTAAGTAAATGTGGAGGGCCCATGTAGGGAAGTGCATTCTTGTGTTTTATTGTTCTGAGACTGCAGGGAGGCAAGTGGACAGCTAATCCAGGGCTGGAGAGTTTTTATCCCTGCTCTATCTGACAGTGATAGAAAGTGTTTTCCCCAAAGTAGAAAAATTGTCTGAGGTAGATGAAATAGCGAAGTGGTCAGTGAATACGGAGGAAAAATTCAGGCCCACCAGCACATTACACTGCTGAGCGGAGGGCAAAGGGTAGTTTAACAAACAGCAAAGGCATGGTCACATTAGCAAAACTTATGCAATATTTTGCGAGCAGAAAAAGTCCATTGTCCACTATCAATAGTGTAGTGATGCTTGAATCACTGCTACTTAGGGGCCACTTCCAAATGAGCATTTTAGTGGAAAATTTGCATGTTGAGAGTTTAATGAATGGCTAATATAGTCCGGTTTTCGAAGACAAAAAATGCTCTGTGTTTCTTTGAGCAGGGCTTCCCTCTATCGTGTTGACACAATGTGTGGCCCTCCAGGAGTTGGTTAACTGTATTTGGTTTGCAGTGATTTTATCAATCTCGTTAGAACATTCATTGAAATAAGTGAGAAATCCATCAAAACGTGACAGCACACTTTAGACTAATGGCTTTTAGGGGATAAATTGTTTTATATGATTTTTATTAAACTTAATTTTATCTCCTCTAAGCTAAGGTCCCATGTCAGAGGTTTCAGTATGGGGGAGATATGTCGATATGTTAATGTGTTGTAGATGAGCTCAACTGCTGTCAAAGAGCAGGACATGAGAAACACTGACAATGATTTTCCTTTCACCTAATCACTCTCTTCACAATACATGGTGTTCCTGTGGCTCAAGTGGTAGAGCATTGCATTAGTAGCGCAAGATTGTGGGTTTGATTCTCAGGAACCACGTTTCCACGAGTCTCATTATGGTTTCATATTGTGGAATATTTCCCCTCAACTAGTTTCTGTGTGTGATTATATTTCCCCCCTGGGGTATTGCTCCCAGTTAATGTCTGCTCTTGACTGAAAGGTTACAGGGACAGTTCACCCAAAAATAATTTACTCACTCTCATGCCTGTCACAGTGTACCTACTGTGAAGGAGTGAAAAGACGAAGGAGATTCCAGAATTATCACAGACTTTATTTACATCAAATACAATCACACGTAGGACACGGGGATTCCTTTCTTCTGTAGGATACAAAAAAGGAGATTTTTTTTTTTTTTTATATTGTGTGGACTGTTCTTTTCCATGCAATTACAATAAATAGCTATAATAAATTATACTATATTAAAGGGATGTTTAAGAATAAAACTATAACGCAAACAATATTAGCTTCCAAACCAACAGACAATAATATTGTTTATTATAACCATGCACTGATATGAAGATATGATATGCTGCAGATATGTTAGGTAGATTCTGATTGGTTGATTGGTCACACACACACACACACACACACATATATATAATTAAAGGCGTGGCCACTTGAGAGACAGGTGGTTTGCCGCTGCTAACACTGCTGTCGTGCTCGGTGGCCGTGGCTTCAGCAACCAGCTCCCACCTTTTTGACTTATATATACACTCCTGAACAAAATCTTAAGACCATGGGATGCATCGCAAGTTTTACACATTTTGCACTAGTGGATCATAACCGGGTTGTAAGTGCTGCTTCAAAATGCCAAAAGAAAAAACAGGATCAAGAGACAAAAAATAGAGAGTAGGCAATTTATTGAAAACTGCATTTAAAGTCAAACAGGCTGTTCATCAGCTGATCAAAAATTTAAGACCATTGCCCAAAAATAAACTCACAACAAAACTAAAAGTGTCAAAAAAGGACTCAGTAGTGAGTAGCCCCACCGTTCTTGTTGATCACTTCAAACACTCGTTTCGGCATGCTTGATGTGACTGTTTCCAGGAGGCTGGTGGGAACGTTGGTCCATGTGGTGAAGATGGCTTCACGAAGGGCATCCACGGTCTGGAACTGACGTCAGTTTTTGTAAACTTCCCTTGCCATCCATCCCCAAATGTTCTCAATGGGATTTAGATCAGGGGAACACGCAGGATGGTCCAAAAGAGCAACGTTATTCTCCTGGAAGAAGTCCTTCGTCAGGCGGGCGTTGTGAATTGCAGCGTTGTCCTGTTGAAAGACCCAGTCATTACCACACAGACGGGGCCCCTCGGTCAAGAGGGATGCCCGTTGCAACAGATCCACATAGCCAGTCGCCGTTTGACGCCCCTGCACAACCTGAAGCTCCATTTTCCCATTGAAGGAAAAAGCACCCCAGATCATGATGGAGCCTCCTCCACTGTGCCGCGTAGAAAACATCTCAGATGGGATCTCCTTGTCATGCCAGTAACGTTGGAAACCATCAGGACCATCCAGGTTAAATTTTTTCTCGTCAGAGAATAAAACTTTCTTCCACCTTTCAATGTCCCATGTTTGGTGCTCCCTTGCAAATTCCAAACGGGCAAGTTTGTGTCGTGGGAGGAGACGTGGCCTTTGAAGACGTTTTTTGTTCTTGAAGCCCTTCTCTAGCAGATGACGTCTTATGGTTATTGGGCTGCAGTCAGCATCAGTAAGGGCCTTAATTTGGGTCGAGGATCGACCTGTGTCTTCACGGACAACCCGTCGGATCCTGCGGCTCAGTGCAGGTGAAATCTTTTTGGGTCTACCACTTGACTTTTTTGTCCCATAACTCTCAGGATTTTTTACGAAATGTAAAATGACTGTCTTACTGCGTCCAACCTCAGCAGCGATGGCGCGTTGTGTGAGAACTTGCTTGTGCAGCTCAACAATCCTGCCACGTTCAAAAAGAGAAAGCCTTTTTGCCTTTGCCATCAGGAGATCTTGACAGTATGACTGCTTGAAAAACAATGACATGAAAGCCATATTTTTGTGCAGATTTGACCTTTTTATGGCTATGGTCTTAAACTTTTGATCAGCTGATGAACAGCCTGTTTGACCTTAAATGCAGTTTTCAATAAATTGCCTACTCTCTATTTTTTATCTCTTGCTCCTGTTTCTTCTTTTGGCATTTTGAAGCAGCACTTACAACCCGGTTATGATCCACTAGTGTGAAATGTGTAAAATTTGCAAGCATCCCCTGGTCTTAAGATTTTGTTCAGGAGTGTATATATATATGCATCCTCATCTGTTGTGCATGCATTCATCTGTTGTGCATGCATTCAGCTGTGCAGCTCTCATCTGTGAAAAATCTTAATCTCACAGCAACCTCCCCACACAATATCCCTTAGTAATAGTACATGATCATTCCTTTTGTGCTCTGATGATCATTCCAAATGTATTTATTTATTTTTGTACAGAGAATGAGAATTATCATCAAAATGTAATGTAGCTGTTTTTGATGGAGCTTTCTAGTTTCATTCCCCCTGCATCAGTAAATAGATGATGAATCCGATTAATCACTTTTCTCCCACTGCCAGGAATATATTGAATGCTGTTTTTCAGTTCAAAAGGGGATTCATTTTGATTACAATAAAATGCGATTTTGTTATAGTTTAAATGCAGCAGTAGCCCCACTACTCTATAATTATTCTGAGTTTGATGCAGTTTTGGTAGCAAACTAATTTTACACTTGCTTCCAGAAATTTCCCCATCTCCACTCTCACAGCCCGTATCTTCAGAAACAATCCATCGCCCAGCAGAAATTGCATGAAACATAAAGAAACAAGTGGAATGGAAATTCATTCCGCGCAACATTGTTATCATCCCCTGTGTCTCTTATCTCCTCCTGCCTGTTTAGAAGAAGAAAAAGGAAAGAAAGATAATTCCACAATTAATGGCTAAATAATCTGGACTCTCACTCCGCAGCCATTGGATGAAACGTTTTAAAGAAATACTTCTCCATATTTCTTGACTTCAGGTTTTAATTGTCTTGACCCTGGAAGTATTAGTGGGTAGGATAATAGCCAGGAAGAATTCTTAATTTATGTCAGGGTGAATTAAGGAGAATTAATGGATTTTGCTTCTTAAAAAAAAAAAGAAAAAAGAAAGAAAGGCCAGAGCAAGGCTTTTCCATGGTGCTTATCAAGGAAATCAAATGATCATATTATCTCTCTGAGTGGCTCTTTTGAAGCCCTTTTTTCACATTATCTTTGGAGAATAGTTTGGACATTTCTGACACAAGGCTGGCTTTATTGTGGCTTGCTAGAATGTTCAGTTACAAAAGCCGGTAATGATTTTCTAACTTCGAATGAGAGCATTGGCATTTACTATCACGCCAGGGACCATGAAGGCAAGTAACCTGGATGACAAAGATCCTATTAAAAGTCTTAGTTTGGAATCGTGTAAGAAGCAGTTTAAAGTTTTGTTTAGAGAAATTAAATATTCTATTCAAAAGTTTCTTATGTATCCCTCAATTTACACACACAATGAAGTCAGTAGGACTCAGTGCACAAGCTCAAGTGGCACAAACACACACACACACACACACACTACTGTACTTTTCAGTGGGACTTGTTTTACTCAGAAGTTTATTACAACATACATTTTCAGTTTAGTAGATGATGATAGCAAAAGGCTATAATATTATCTTTTTTTCTGGACCAGGCAGCTGCACAAGCTTGGTGGGTGTCAGTGTAATGAGAAATATGATAATTCCCAAGCACATGAATTTCATGTCCTGTGGGTTTTGCAAGATCACTTAAAAATAAAATCACAATTTTCCATAGTATCACCCAGTGTACTCCTATATGTTCTGGGGTTAAAATTAATTGTGTATGTACAATATCAGTGCATGTTATATTCAGTATGGCAGTCAGATAAAATAAATAAATAAATAAATACAACATTGATCAAATTAATAAATGTTTCTTGAGTAGCCAAGTAGTAGCATTATTAGAATGATTTCTGAAGGATCATGTGACACTGAAGACTGGAGCAAAGGATACTGAAAATGCACAGGAAAAAATCTAATAAATACAGCCTTGGTGGGATTAAAAGACTTCTTAAAAAAAAAAAAAATAATAATAATAATAATAATAATAATAAAATCTCATTGCCTCCAAACTTTTGATCAGTGATTTACAGATGGTTGGATGTTCTTCCACTGATGCACAAAAAAAGCTCTTTTGATCATGTTGCTAGTGTTGCTAAAAATTTAGGCAAAATAGTCATAGCAAATTCAAATATGCACTCAAATTATGTTGATTATATGATTTACAAAGAAAAATTTTCTATTAAGTTATAAATAGGCAAAACAGTACCACTTTTACTAGTGGACTTAGACTTCTGAACCTTAATGTATCATAAAATTATGTGTTTAGTAATAAGATTTTGCATTATTTGAAATACATTTCTTTTTGTTAAAGTTGCTGTAAGCTGTTCTTTCTAAGCAATAGTTCACATTTGCAACCTTGCCTTTATATCATCGCTTGGCCTCCTCTTCTTGATGAAGACACATTTCCTCACTATGTTTTTTTTTTAAATTACTATCATTATTCCTATGAAACAGATTTGTCACCCGATGTTGCTACACACCCAGGGGTTTGCCAATCGGTGTCAGGAGTGAACTTGAGGCCCCCCTTCTCAAACTGCAGTGTAAGGTTGGCAGTTATTTGGGCTTTGTTTGTAATCTTTCCCAGTGATTTGTTGTGGGGTGGGGTGGCGGGAGTGAGTGCACAAAAGCCCCTTGAGTGGTGTCACGCACAATTAATGTCCCCAGGTAGCGACTCCATTAGCCGTATGAACTCTGGCCGCGCCAGGGAATACTAACGGCTGAGGTGCCGGGGGGCATTAGAGGAGAGAGTGCCCCCCACCACCCCCACCCGATATGCCAGTCCCCCATCACCCACCCAATTCACTTCACCCTTCAACCTGACTAGGACATATTCCTCCATCCCACTTTAGATCATTGCAGCACTGCCCCCGTCACCCATTGCCACACGCTGAAACACTTTTCTTCACCATCCGCTCACTAAGGAATATATAATATTTGGACAGTTCAAAGTAGACATAACTTTGTTTGTGCTTTAAAATATTTATATATCACGCATACACACACACACACACACACACACACACGTTTGTTTTTGTGAAAAGTGGGGACATCATTTATTTGATTAAAAATACAATCAAACAGTAATATTATGAAATAGTATTACAATTTTAAATCACATCTTATTTCAACTATTTTTTTATAAATATATTCCTAAATGTATCTGAAAAAAAAAAACATTATATATATTATATATATATGATTCCACAATTAATTTATCCATCTGTTGATTTCTACCTCTGTGAAAACAAAGGCCACCTTCAGTGTGATCAATGTCAGTTTTCTTTTCGCCACCTCTCTTTAAGTCCCACATGGTCACATGACCTTGGACACTGATAAATGCCATGCCGACCTTGCCTGTGTTGCCATGTCCACCGGTTGAGCTGAACTAACAGGCTGCATGCTGAACTTATCCCCGAGGCTAACACACACACACACACACACCCCACATTCTCACACAACCTTGCTGCAGTATGGTTGAATTTTGGGACGCTCATGCTCGATTTGATATTTAAACATATAAATGTAAGGAATTTTGGTTGCACTTTATTTTACAGTACATGTACTTATAGTATACTTACAATGTATTTATCTAAGAAAGTTCTGTTAATACAAGGTAACTACATGGGGTAGGGTTAGGTTTAGGGGTAGGTTCAGGGTTAGTACCTAGTTACTACATATTTATTGTTATTACTATAATAAGTACATACTATGTACATGAGGAACAGGACTGTATAATAAAGTGCTACCGGAATTTTTATTATTAAATGTATGCAGTACGTAACGTTACTCATGTTTATTCAACAAACCCTTTTTGAAAATCGATCAGTTTTAAAATCGTGGCGAGTCTCCAAAAAAAACTAAATGTATACGAAACACATCCCACAGCACAACCACCTGAGCCCTTCAGTCTACTCATCACCTTGAAGTAGAACTTCAGACTACTTATCACCTTGAATTTAACTGCGTTTGTAGAAGGCACCGCAGCCAGACCAATATACACAACACAGACTGGAAGTTAACTTTGGGCCAGGCGTGTGCGCCCGATGAAACCGTTTATATGTACATAAAAAAATAAAAATAAAAATAAAAACTTTGAAAGATTTGTTACTCAGGAAACTGCTACAACATTTCACAAATAGTTACAAACAAATGACAAGTGACACTGATTTAAGTGCAACATTTTGAAGTAGAACGATTTTATTTACAAATCCTTTTTACGGAGTATTTTTTGTGAAAAAAAAAAAGAATGTACACAACATAAAAAAAAAAAAAAAAAAACTTTCTTCTGCTTAAAGTTCATTTCAAATCACCAGTGATCCTTTAGCACTTGGACTTCATGTTTGTGTCAAAGTGTTTTTGGTTCTTCTGTTATGCGTCTTAATATGACATTTCTCTTCTTTGTTGCTCACAGCAGCTCAAGAACACTCTCTGACTGAATATGAATGGAATGCACATCACAAGACATTGTTTCACAGATGAACTGAAATCATTCAAGTCTACCTTCTAGTAAACTATAGAATTAAACAAGTAAATATATGATAAACAACCAATATTTCTCTAAATGTCCATGTTTTATAATGGATATTATTGATCGAAGAACCAACAGTGTCGAATCCCCTCCCATTATCATTACTGAATAAAGCTGTTAACACTGGAATGTTTTCTAAATAGTGTCATATCTTTAGATATATCAGAATCTCTACATTTTGACACATTTATGCTGGTACTCGGTCTATACCATCATGCCACCCAACTTTAGAGCCAGGACCTGCTGTACAGACTCAGCAAGCCATGAACGCTGTGTGAAAAATGCTCTTCTTGGCCAGAATGCATGAGTGCAGACCCGAGGTAGCTTGTACTCAAACCCTGCCTTTATCACATTACCAATTACGCATTATAAATAGAGCGTCCCTCACTTAGTTTCTAAGGCTTACTCCATCACGCCATGCAGTCATCACTCAATCTGAAGCCCACACGGCGTCAACCTGCCCTACTTGCACGCAGTCACTCAACGTTTCCCTCCTCCAGAAAAGACGCATGCTTCATTATGCTTGGCAGTAATGGCACCAACATTTGACACTCTTTGCTTGGGCTTAAGAAACCCCGGCTGGCCAGAGAGAAAGCTGTTCACAAAAGGGATCAGACCTGATTTCTGCCAAGTCATGTTGTAAATACCTGTTGTAAAGGGCCTTGTTTTGGCAAGACAGCAAGGTCTATTCTTTAGTAACTTGACATAATCAACATGATTTTGGCACTAGGTGAGTCGGCAAATCAACATCAAATAAAACTTTTAATATTAAATAAAACTTGTAATATTACAAAATGCATCATATTATATTAATATATTAATATTACAAATAAAAATTAATTAAATATTACATTAAGAAAGAAAGAAAGAAAGAAAGTAAGTTATAACTATAAAATAGATATTTCAGCCAAAAAACAAACAAAAAAAAACAAACAAACAAAAAAACTGGCTTTTCAATAGGCTTTGGAAATATTTTTTTCTAAATATTCTCTTTTGTGTCACACACACACACAGAGATATAGATATAGATATATATATACATATATATATATATATATATAAAGACAGTCAAACAGGTTTGGGACCACATGACGTTGAGTGGCCGAATTTTCATTATCCCGGTTCATTCAATAAGACCAATCTGAATGTTAACAGATCACAACACTTTATGGATTTCACCACTTACTGTATGTTCATGGATTTCACTTGTGCATCCACACACAAAATCCACTATTTGCTGTTCCCACATAAATAAAACTCTGATTCCTTCATATATTTTAAGTGTGGGGTTAGGCTTTAACCTCATGTGAGAGGAGAATACACTGATCTAACCATGGAGGGCTGGGAAGCTTGAGGAGCAGCAGCAGTTTTCAGGAGAGTTATAGCTGTTGGTGAAATTAGACCTGTTTAGATCCCTCTGGGCTGCTGGGAATAAGAGACTGCTTTAAATGGAGGGTGGATTCATACCCCTAACTCACCCCCTGTGAATAAATCTTTGTGAATTTCCCATGTAAACATTGGGTGCACTTTGTTTCAGTTGTCTTTGTGCTCTGTCTGGTAGTATGTCTTTTGGAAGGCATGTTTGTTGTCATGTTGCCCTTCTTCCATTACTGTTTTTCAGGCTGAATTATTTTAAGGCCTGTGTCTGAATGTATTTTTTATGATGAATTATCACACATATGCTACCGAATGCTTTTATTAAAGTTCTTTGTTTGGCCTAGTGAAAGTTAGAGCAGAAGCTCCAACAACTAAAAACGCTTGGTTGTATTAGACAGCGTAGATTATCCCTACGTACCCACAATCCTTAGCAAATGTGGCAGCCGTTAAAAACCCTGAGTAGTGTGTCTTGGTTCAATACAGGGCTGAGAGGTGAAAAATGCACTCTAAAATGTAATCTCAAAATGCTTTCTCTCAACGTGTCGATCCACCAGACAATATGAACATAACATTAAGTGCATATCGGAGGAAATTATGCTTGAATCACAAGCAAGAGGCCTGGTTTTTTTTTTTGTTTTTTTTGGCCTGGGCGCAGTCACTGCACATATGGCACCTGGGCAAACAGTATTGTTTGTTGTGCTTGATGAGTTGGACAGCTTCAATTTGATCCAGGGATGTGAACTTAATGGGGTTGGTTTGCCAAAAGAGAGGCTTCATTTAAAAACTACTGCACTGGGAAATAACCCTGTGTTTGGAAAGGCCCTGTCAGACGCTTTCATTGGAGACGGCCAGGAGATATGGCATCTCTTTAAACTATTGCTTTACACATCTGCTCTGTCCCTCTGCTGAACGGATAGCATTTCACTCCTGAAATGTTTGATTTTATTACTGTCTTAAGAATGAGCCAAACAAGTGTTCCTATTGATTTGCACATTAAATATATTAGTAATAAAAACAACTTCCTGCAGCTGAGTGATAGTAAAATCAATAGTAATTGGTGGCAAAATATTATGAGTGCTTGGTCTGCATTCTTATTGTCTCTCTAAATAACTGACCACTAAAATCGGGAGATGTTTGCACAATAAATGTGATAACTATTGATTTTGGATACATAAATGAGAATAATGTAGACAGATGCAAGAACTGTGGATTCTTAGTTGAACTTGAAGAGTGTTGAAATTTCACTGAAGACAATTCAGGACACCACGGTAACCAAGACTTTAGGACATTACAGAATAACATGCATTGTTTCATCATCTGTAAATCAGTGTTTGTTTCTTTTTGTCGTTGTTGTTTTCTATGCTATGTGCCTCGAACTTTGATATAATATGCATTTTTATCTTCAGCGAAATGAAGTGGTTTTGATATCTATAACCTACTAGGGTAAGTTGTTACACCAGTTGAAGACCGGCATAAAAAATATTAATATCATGTTTATTTTATTTATGCATTAAACTAATCTTAATTCATGAATTCTGGCTTTCATATCATATTAAATGTTACATTTATTGTAATAATATTTTTTTTCTTCATTAAAACATTTTAATTCAACATCTATCCTATAATAATACTAACAATAATTATTTTTAAATAGGTACAAATAGTATTTGTTCATTGAAATCAAATCTGTCCATTTTTATTATTATTATTATTAGTAGTATTAGTATTAGTCCATTAAAACCATTTAATTCAAAATGAAACATTATAGTAGCAGTAGAAATAGTAGCAGTAGTAGTTTTCATGGTCAAGGTGAGGTGTAACACCAAACATATTTATAGTAGTAGTAGTGGTAGTATTATTAGTAATAATAATAATAGGAGTAGTAGTTTTTTTGTTGCTATTATTATTAGAAGCAGTAGTAGTTGTTGTTGTTTAATATTTTTTTTTTATTATTATTATTAACCCTAATTGTAACACTTCATGTGTACGAACTGTTTTTCTTTAAATCCAAGGAAATCTATGCTTATCATTGCAGTTTACATCACAGATAATGAAAACACATTGCATTCCGAACAGTTATGATCGGGCAGTTGATGATAATTGCATGGTTAGCCTCTCCATCTGTTCTTTCCAACAGCTTTTTAGTGCTGGGAGGAAATCAGGGCCAGTCAAGCTTCACACACACACACGCACTCAATATTTCTGAGTACAATACATCAGGGTCCTGTTCACTCGTAATCACAAATCAGCATAAAACATTACCAATATCCCCCGTGTACCACTACAGATCATTTCAAAGGTTATTATTTAGTTTATGGTTCGATAATGACCTCAGCTTTTCGGGCACTGTCAGCTGTGCATGGTTCTTGCATAAGCAAAGCAAATGTTTTATTGCATCACGTGTTGCATTCCATATACGAACAAGAGACCATGAGAGATTCAAAATTCCATCTCCAACATTCTCTCCGGGTGCCCAGGGGGCGATGAAGGAGTGAGCACTCTGTCATCCTGGAGGCTAACAGTGCTTTATAACCCTCCTCACAGAGGACCAGTCCTACACACACTACTCATTAGGCATCAGGGCCTGATCTGCAAGTGAAGCCAAGGAGAGAGGCTTCACGCGGGCCCAGCCACTGCCACACCTGCCGCCCTACTCACGGAGCTCAAACAATAATCAAAGGCATGAACGATGAGCCGATCGCCTTCAGACTCATTACTCTCAGCCAACGCGTCATTTAAATAATGCTGAGCTGGAATAAAAAGGCATGAAGAATGAATTTTTGGAACTAGAATGGATATATCTCAGAGTGAGAGCTTTGCAAACATATCTGTTGTAATTCAGCCAGAATTGCATCAGCTCTGTGGGTTTAATCATGATTTAATCACAAATTAGGGGATTGGAGTCATGGCATTTCAGTTAGGCCACATGAGCCATGATGCTCATGATCAATGCCATCAGTGAGTTTTTAAAGTAGCTTTACTTCCACAATATGACATATTTTGGTCAATAATAGATATATAAAATAAACTTTATAAAACTTATAAACTTATAAAATAAAGAAGTATAATTTTATTCAACTCTAAATGTGATTTTGTTTTGAGAAATAATATGAAATATTAATTCATTTTTCCTAAATATAGTTATTGGTTGCACAAACCATGATTTTACAAGTTTTTTTTTTTTTTTTTTTTTTACTTTTTAAAATTCAATACTTGACTGATTGATTGATTGATTGTAAAACTGTAGTAAAATACTATTCCTTAAGGTTAACTTAAAAAAGAAAGAAAGAATATTTTCTTTTCAGAATGACATCACTTCAGCTGAATTGTATTGACATTTTTCTGTATTATTATTAAAAACATGCTTCTCATAGAAAAGGTGTCTCATAGAAAAAGTCATTGCATGTATTTTTTATTTTTAAATAAATTAATAGATATACATAATAGATAATAGACTGAAATAGATTAATATAAAAAATGCCAATTTATACATACATACATATATATATATATATATAAGACATTTAACGACAACCAAAGGCCATAGATCTGACCCCAAAACTGCACAGTGTTATTCCAACTGACAAGCTTTTCAAATGTCTTTGTGTCCTTCAGCTTAACGGCTTTCATGGATATTTCAGTTTCTCTGACAGGTTAACATCATCGTCCGCAATATACAAGCTTTCATGTTCAGAACATATGTATCATTGAAAGACATGATCTGTCCACGTGTACTTACTGTATATCCAAACCAGCGAAGGGCAGGGGAGCTCCCACTCTCTGGACTGACAGGAGAGGCTATGAGAAACAACATTTCCTCAGCTCCTTCCAAGCAAGCTTTCTGAAACAAACATCCCTCATGCTATTTGCACCCCTGCGTTGGAGTTGATCGAGACATCAGCTGCTAGAGCAAACTAAATTTTGATTGATGTCAGTGGTGCTGCCGGATCCACCAATGAGACAGGATGGGTGACATTTACTTACAGAAGGCGGTCTCCGCCAAGGCTTCAGTGTTATGTAAATAGCACACCTGTCTGCCCATGGACATG
This sequence comes from Carassius auratus, assembly GCF_003368295.1. Lineage (NCBI taxonomy): Eukaryota > Metazoa > Chordata > Actinopteri > Cypriniformes > Cyprinidae > Carassius > Carassius auratus. The sequence continues at coordinate 336,544 of NW_020528306.1, read as the reverse complement.
GCTGGCTTATGGAAAAATCTACTTTCATTTGAAATATCGGCACACTGTTTGTACCATCTGTGGTATTATTTGTTCAGCCGGCTGAGAAGAAAAGGACTTCCAATATGAATATGTTGAGTGACAATTTTCCACGGATTTTCACGTTCGATATGAGATCCAGATAACATCCTGTCACTGTTAATTTATTAACTCAGTGTTTTGTTATACATATCCGCTTAAGGACAGGAAGTACTTAAAACAGAGGACTAACCAAAGCCGTGATGGTTGTACATAAAACTCAGTTTTATTAATTAGCATTTTGTGTCTTCTTGACATCATCTCTTCCTGTGTTAAATCTTGAGACGGGATACAAAACTGGCCTTGTGCAGTAGAGATGGGTCATTTTCATTGCATTTAACTAAACATCAAATATAGATAAAGCATTGTAGTTTATAGAAGGGGTACTTTCTTTTGTGGAATCCAAAAAAAAAAAAATAATAATAATAATAATTAATAAATAAATGTAAAGGTTTAATCTGTTTTTGTTTACTTTCATTTAACTTTTATTGTATAGACAATTGACTTTCAATTAACTTCCGCAGAAGAAAGTCATGACAAATGAGGGTGAGGTTTTTTTTTTTTTTTTTTTTTTTTTACAAACTTTATAGTTAGTTTAGCTAAAAGCTAAAAGTTTCACTGCTTTTAAAAAGCTCCAACTAACCTCTAGCCAGACAGTCACATTGGGCAGTCACTTCAAGTGCAACCCTCTTTTAGGTGCTTCTCTTTCTCTCTCTACTTTAGTCTCTTCTCCACCACTCATACATTTTTATTTTCCTCCTAAAGAAATGGTGAAAAAAAGGAAAAGGACAGGGTTGGAAAAAACAAGGTGATGGATGATGGGGCCATCCATTTCTGAAAGCATGGACTTCTCAGGCAAGCCAGGCAGTGAAATTTACATTATTAATCTTGTGTAATAATCTACGGCAGAGAGGGTGGAAGAGAAAGTGATGAGAAAGAGAGGCAAAAGGGGAGAAGTGAGTGTTTGTGCATGTATTTGTTAGGATTGCTATCCGTATAATATGGGTAATATAATAATAACAGCTGAGAACACTTTGAACATTTGACTTTTGCATGTGTCAATCAATCAATCAAATCAATCAATCAATAATAATAAATATAATAATATTAAATTAAATTAAATTAAAATTAAATGGAATAATTCACCCCAAAATGAAAATTCTAACCTGTATGACATATATAACACATCTTAAATATAAAGGTTTGGAATGCCAAAACGTTTTGGGGCTAAAATGAGTCTTGGATTTATTTTTGAATAGAAACAAGATAATATGTATGGCATTCAAATACATTTATTTAGATGACACCAAAATTGTATGTCAGTTTGCCATAATCTGATGAAACTTGTTTCTGTTTCCTTTGCCACCAATACCTAAATTACATAAATCTCAAATGACATATACAGAACTGTCTCATTTTCCTCAGCTGCAGGATATTTGGCAACCCAAGTGTGTGTTTGTGTCCATTTGGACAAGTGTGTGTATACAGCAATATATGCACAAATGTTTTTGAGTGAAGCATACAGATGAATAGTATGGGTCAACATAAACAGGACTTGTTAATTGCCCTTAGTTAAATACAGACCACTTGCTTCTCTCTAATTAGCTTTGTGTCACCATTATTATTATTATATATTTTTTTTTATTATTATTTATTATTATTTATATACTGTAGCAAGAATATGTAGCGGAAGACTGAAAAAAAACAGAATCCACCGCGCTCCAACAACTATGAAATATTCATATTGTTTTGTCCCCCATCTTGCTGCCACTCCTGTCCTTCCTTAGTATCTATTTCTATTCCTCTCATCTCTTGTACTGCTTCCCTCACTCTTTCTAATTCTGTAATATATTGAAATGTTAATAACCATTCATTCCTGACAACCTATCTGCTGAGCCCCGAGTTTAACAGGAAATCTATTTAATCTGAAGAATCTCATTACATGATCATGGCAGCAGCCAAAGGCATGAAGGTGCTTGTGAGTGAGGATGGGGGGGCTGGAAAAATGAGCGCAATTCTTTAATTTAATCCATAGCTGTGCATGGAGAAACAGAGAGATAGCCAGGAAGCCCCTTCTTCTCCAGCTCCATTTGACTAGATAATGATTAAATGTTTTCTATTGTGCCACAGCTGCTAGGTTTTATCATTTTGAGAGAGTGTAAGAGAATGAGTGAATTGATAGAATAAAGAGAGAGAGAGAGAACAAAAATGCACCCCCAATGCTTCTGACTGTATTCCAAATAGTAACCCCTTGTAAGGCCATTTAAAGATTATCACTGCAGCAAAATGTCGGCTGGAAATATTAGCAAAAGTCTGTTCTGGTGAACAAACCCCCGAATCCCACCCTCCCTTCCTGCCCCTATTATCTCATTCATCCAGACCTATTTAATTTCATTTCCATGAATATGCAATGAATTTAATTTTGAACACTATTTTCATCTGCTCCTGTAATCACAAAAAAGCCAGTGTAATTAGTTTTTAATTACTCCTTTAATTGTTGTAGTAATCATTTTAATTACCCAAATGCACAGACATTATATGCCAAAAGGAAATGATCTGCGCGCACCTCCTACCTTGTCCCTCTTTCTTCCCGAGTTTGATATCCTGATTTTGACGTTGGTCAAACAAGTATTAAAATGCGTCGCAAACAAGGTCTTGTGTTTGTGGATGTCAGATAAAGCATGAGAGAATGGATAGAGAAAGAGAAAACAATAATACCAGCGAGGGAAGCTGGCCCGTGGTACGGCGAAGCAACACAGTAGTCTGCCGAGCGGAAATTTGGATGTACCGGAAAAGCTATTAAGTTAAAATATACTGTTATTGTACCTTTCTGGGCCTAGTGCCATACAAATGCTTATTGCATGTGCTTGGGCCTAACAGATGGTAAATCATGAAATTTTATGAAATTATTACACTGGCGAGGTGTTTTGAAAAGGAACAGCTGTGAGAAAGATGGGACATTATAAACACTCACAGGTGTTCCGTCTCTAGCCTCCGCCAGCCCTGACATCAAAAATTAAATTATAAACAAACCAGCAAATGTTGTAATCTCCTTTGCAGACACACTACTTACGGGGGGAAATTGCTTAAACTAAGCGAAGAATCAAATTTTTATTTGCATAAAATATTTATGGAAGCAAAGAAATTTCATTGTGGGGCTCTCTTTGGTGCTCGGCTGCCAAGTTTTTGGAGGAAAATTGCGGGCACACTAGTCGCAGCAGGCTAATGCTAACATAGAGGGAGCTCCATTAGGGACAGCGCTAATGAGTACTTCACCCAAGCACATATGGGCGAGAACACCTAATAAGAGCTGGCTGGCCGCTGCCAAACTCTGCTGCGAGCTTGTGCTTCTCATTAAGATTTTATTCCTACCTTAGTATTTAATTAGCCACTTCTGCACGGTGACTGCAGGAGATGGCCTGGGAGTGCTAGCCTGCTACCGTTTTGGAAATTCAGACGTAGATGCACTTGTATAGTGCTGCTCTTCGGGTTATGGCACACTTCTTGTGAGCTGGCTGAACTTCTTGGTATGAGGGCCTCACAACTGTGGTAACTTTGGCACCCTGACTGTTGTGTCATTGTTTTGTCCTGGAGACCTGGTGTTCTTGTGATAGCACTATGAATTGTAATGGTGATCACAACATATAGTTTATGGCCTCATAGGAATGAAGCGCAGTATATGCAGACAGGATAAAATGATTGCAAAACTAGACCTAGTTTCACACTAGAGAAGTGTGACCGCTTTCTCACAGCTTGTGCTCTCATTGATTTGATCTGAAATATGCTTATCAAAGTATTGAAAGTAATTGTGACAACAAACCAAGCTAAACATTTGCATCTTAACATGTATTCAGATCTAATTGAGTAAGGATTTGCACTCCTTGTAAGTACAATAGAGGCGATAAGCACCTACTGTGATGTGTAATGTAATGTTTAGCCAAATGTCAAATACTATGTATGCATCATGATAACTTTTTTTTTTACATCCGCTGTTTTCCAAATTATATCTTCCTTTCATGGCTAAGTATTTATTGTCTATGACAGGATATGCTGGTAAAGTATTCAAATTAGAGGCTTGTTTTTCCATAGTTTTGTGAGTGGCCCAACGTGCGCTAGGCATGGAGGCTGTGCTGCACGGGATTCTGGGAGAGTCATGCATATTCAAAGCCACTGCTGGACACGGTCGCCCTAAATAGGCGAGAAACGTGCAGTACTTAGGGCGTGATTTGTGTATGTGCGCATGTGTTTTTGTGTATGAGCGTTTGCGAGTCTGTGTTTTACTTGTAATATCTTGTACCCCTGGCACGGATTGTACTCTTCCCCTCACAGGCACACAAAAGCTCCAGGCTGCTTTCACCCCTGTCTTGCCATAAGCAAGACAGATGCAGTGAAAGTGAAGCAGTGCATGAAATCAAAGAGTCTCTGATTAAACACCATGGGCCTGGAGACAGTCTGGAAAGGCTGCCCTCAAACCACATTACCCGAGATGTTAAAAATAAGGGGAATAGGAAAAGGGAAAAGGGAAACCCCCCTCCCCCCTCCTTGAAGTAGGCAAAATGTCCCTTTCAATATCAGGACTGCATTGATTATTCTGGGTAAATAACAAAAATGTCAAAATCACGATAAAGTACAATAAAGAAAGAACCTCTTACAGAAGTGTATTCATTCTAAGTAGTCATATCAAAACTAAGGACCATCACTGCTAACTGAAATGCTATTTAAACTTATTATTCTTCTGAGACTAGAATGATCAACTCTAACTCCTCCTAGAGCTTTAACTCTACAGACACCAATCTCAGACCAGCTCTTCAGACTGATCTCACCGAGTGTGCTATATTTTTTCTAACTGATTGGACTTACGGTTTTCATAAAAATGGAGATTAAAAATCATAAAACTAAATAGGTCTCTGCTCATCTGAACATTCCGTCAAACTCCAACTGTCAAAATTCTATCTATCTAACTGAGGTTAGTGTAAGACCTATACTATAAACTATAATAAGATTAGCCAGTACTCAATGGAGGTACTGTTAGTGATAAATTGTGCAGTGGGAGAAGATCACAGTTGATACACTACACACATCCAGAGATTTCTCAAGAAACACGCATGGTCTTGACAGTGATGCACAATATGGAATTGATTGTGGTGAAGATTCATTTTTTGGTATCTAAAGTAATTAAAGTAGTATTTTGACCCTGGAAGCTGTCTCGTAAAGGTATTTTAAATGGAGAGAAAAGCAAAAGTGTTTGATAGAGTTCTCAACAGGAGAGGATGCTGAATATAATTAAATGTGCCGGCAAATAGCACCAAACCCATCAACGAGAGTGTTTTTAATGAAATAACACTCTAAATGAACACTGGGAGAAAATAAAAAGTGAGCAATGGCTTTTCGGGGTACTCTGAAATTTTAATTGCCTGTCTGGAGAATATTAGATAAAGCTTGATTAGAAATAAATTGGAAATCTCCACTGAATGTATCTGCTGAGGGGAGTATTATTAAAGCAGACTGCTAAAGAGGACCGGTGCAAAATAAATAAATAAATGAAAAGTAAATCTGCAACTGATTGATTGAACACCAGCCCATTTTTGTCTAGTAGAGATTAAAAAGCTTTGATAGACATGTAGGGTTTTTTTTTTTTTTTTCTTGGGTATTCTTAATGATGAATCTTTCCTTTGTTTTTTTTTATGGGTTTGTTTGTTTGTTTTGGTTATGGATAACCAGTTTGTCAGACATGACACGGCAAAGCAACAGTCGATAAATGCCATCTGTCTTTTAGCTGTATGTCTGGCAAACGGTAAATGCTAGTGTGCTATTCTGTTTCTGTCTCAACCAGTTGCGGCAGAGATGATGAACACTGCATTTTATCAGTTGCATGGTTAATATATTTATTTAGCGTTTTTGTTTGGTAGCTCTCCCCACACCAGAAATGTACTGGACTAAAATTCTGATGCTCGTGTTTTTTAAACATCAAAACTGCAATGGAAGAGATTGACTGCAGAAGTTGGTTAGGTCAAATCAAGTTCTACAAAGAAAAAAAAAACTGCATCTTTGCCATCTGAAGAACTACAAGGAATGTGTTCATACAGTGCATCTGTAACGGGTCTTTGGGACCTGCTAGCCAATATTATGTAATTAATGTTAGCTATAATAAATTGAATAGGTAGCTATGGAAATAAGCAATATAGGCTAGTTAAATCACAGAAGTCTAAATTCTGCTATAGGAGCTGTTGGTCAGTAACACAGAAACATGATTTTAAATTTGGTGTAGGTACCATGTATTAAAGTGATTAAACAATATTTACAACCAAAAATAATGAAAGAAAAAACATAGGAAAAACACAAAATATTTACAGACTGCAGTTCAACCAAATATAAATCAAGTGCACTTTGAGGTTATTGTTCAAGTAAGATATAACAACAGAAATTACAGCAAATACCACACACAAGAGCAAAAAGAAAAAGAGGAAAAAACTGTCCCAGCGATGTTTGGTTTCTTGAAGACTAACACGACAAACCCACAAGAGTTTTATGAGAATGTATATTAATAAGTCCATTGGTTATTGTCCAGGGAAAGGATGTGCATGTGGGACTGAAGCGCTAGTCTATGGAGACGTGTGTTGGGGACAGGCTGCAGACAACCTGTATTAGTAGATGCTGCTCAGATGTTAGGCTCCTAGCCATAGTAATTCAGCTCGCCATCATTCATCTCTAGACAGAGAGAGAACCTGGCCTGTGGTGCAACAACAGGACCAGTAAATAAGGCTAATTTGGAACTAAGTTTGCATTAAACTTTAGCCAATTCCAAACTCAAATATAATTTCCATGTGTACACAATTCTAAATCATTACAAAATCATTAAATGTACAAGCTACAAATAATAAACATTAAGTGCCTGACAACATAGTCAAAAGTGCAATATTAAAGTTGTATTGCCTGCACAAAGTTCAAATAATTAATCCAACAGTACTGTAATCTAATTTTCATAACACATGTAAACCCACTTAGTGCAAACAAATATATTTATAAAGCAAAAACAGTGGCATACTTCACAACAGCATAAAAGGAATCAACTAGAGCAGCCAATGTTAAAGCTAACACTAATGCTATGGTTCAGCTCTGCTAACTTAATATGTTAGCCTCTAGCTTATAGGTCATTCATTCAGATTACTCACCAGTTCCTCTATGTAAACATAACCGGATGGCGGTGACGAATTCCCTGCAGCCAGTTAAGTTGTTCTAAAAGTTACAATGATATACTTAACTTAAAAGCATGAATTGAGCACCAGAGTGAGTAGTTTGTATGACACAAACCTGTCCACAACTGTCGATTGGCTTCCCCACACCTCTGAATGAGGAAGACGCCACAGTCTGATTAAACACCAATTGCGTGATTGGCTAAGCTCAGTCAATTGACTGGGGTTACGTGAAGTCGCAGGGCACGTACTCCACACAGGCAATTTAAAGGGACGGGGACAGCAGAACCAATATACAAACATTTAATATATATTTTGAAAGATTTTAACCTGGGTTACACATCCATTTTGCTATTTTCTATTCCATGACATGTTTTAATAGCCCAGTGGAATAGGGTAAACATATTAAAGCAACCCATCAGGTTCTTTGCAACTTAATTTCCTCCAATAGACAATGACAACTGCTTCCATGTAGTAACAAACAAATGTTTAGTGTGATACTATTAGTGAGATGATACTATTGTTCCAAATGGCACATCACTTGGGATGCATCTTTTTGCTCATACACAGTTCTGATTGGCTGAAAACTTAGCTTTCATTGTCAATGGTCGCGTTGTTCCTGGTGTAAAGAAAAGTCTGTATTTACATAACACTAAATGGGTCCGTATGTCCATGATGAGGTCAAAGTGACAAATAGGTCACGCAATTAAAAAACACAGCTTAAAACACCTTAAAAACATATTTAGAATTACACAAAGAGCCTCGTTCTCTCTTCCTCCTTATTACATATGACTACCTCATGTATAAGTGCGACCTCTGACTTTTCCCCTTGACTTATTTCCCATGTATGTCTTCATCACTGGTTCCTAGCTGCCGTTAGCAACCAATTAAACGTAAAGGTCTGTGATAAGAATCCAACAGAAAAAAATTATTTGAGCCCCCTAATTATATAATTTCCACCTCTACCTCACATAAATTCCAACTATGTTTTTAATGGCCTTTAGTACTTGTTCAGCAACTTATAAATTTCAGTGATCCTTGGAAAAAGGAGTGAGGAGATGTGCTTTGCAGATGAATTCCGCTGTTGCGGAGACTCTGCAATGCTTCCTGCTGACCTTTGAGTGGTAAAGCAGATTTATTAGGCCGTCAACAGCGTTTTCCACTGCAAGAGGATGGCAGGCACATACAGCAACTCTTGCCAAGATGTCATCATATGTAAAATCGTTTTAGTATTGAGTAATGCAAACTGTTCCGAAGGTATGTCAATTATGCTTGCTTCAGAATAGAACATATGATATGAAATTACATAAAAATATAAAGTATAAACACATTGGTCCAATTAACCAGCGCGATCTCATTAGTATTTATATATTTGTATTTAATGCAAACATTTATGTTTTGCTGAATATACAGATAAATTGTTAGCCTTTAAAACTTGAAATATTTACATATACACATATATATAGTGGAGTATGCTTAAAATAAATACAATTTCAGTCTTTCTGTTTTTGAAAATTCTGTTTAATTCATTTTGTATGTCTTAGTGAGTATGTTGCAAAAAAAAAAAAAAAAAAACACCCAGACAGCACGTGCAAATGAACAACATCATCAGGGGCACAATTTTACAGAAATTTTCCTGAATCTTTTTGCTTCTGCATAAATTCGAAAAAAGGGTTTGAAAGATCAAAACAATCCCCCCTAACACCCACAGGTACACACACACACACACACACACACACACACACACACACTCTTCTAGAATTGACCGGTCTGTTTATGCCTGTAATTGGCTTGGCTTAATGCCTTCAATACATGGAGGAACAAAAGGCCATTTTGGCGAAATAAGTAGCCTAGGATAACAGCCATCAGGGTGACAGGCAGGGCAGGAGGTCAGCAGACTGCAGAGCATGTTCAGTGGGGTGCTGGGTAATAGAGGACACTGGGGACACTCCAGCCCAGTCGGCCATGAGAGAGAGAGTCTGTGTTTTAATAAGACAGACACACACTGAGGTATCAGCACAAAAAAAAAAAAAAAAAAAAAAAAAAAGAAAGAAAGAAAGAAAGAAACAATTTACGAATGAAATCAATTACTTACAGCCATGTATGCTAAAGTTATGAATGCAGCTACATGTTTGTGTCCAGACTGTTGATAAGGGGTCAATACAAGCCAAAATGGTTTGGCATACAGTATATTACTTATTAATATTATTTCTTAGGAAAAAGTGAAGCCGTTATAAAATAAATAAAATAAAATAAAATAAAATAAAATAAAATATATTTGAACAAATTGTCCACCAAAATGAAATAATGTAGTGCAGTTAAACAGCAATGTGGAAATAGATAAACAAACAAATAAATAGGGCTCTTAGAACTAAATGGTTTTAAGCTTACTGCAATTAACTTGTCGTAAATATTACTATATAAAAATATTATGAAATAAAATAATTGTTTAAATGGCCCTATAACTATTTAACAACTGACTGAATCAAAATATCTCTCACAACATTTCTTCAAATGTATAACTTACGGTCCGAATCCGGTAAATGTGATTGTGTTGTTGGTGTAAGAGTGATATATAGTTATTGTGTGTCTCAGTGTTTTCCCTTTTCCTCCATTTTGATAACATTGATTAGACGAGGAGAAAAAGGAGAGATAGAGAAAGAGAGAGAGAGAGAGAGAGAGAGAGAGAGAGGTGAAGATGCTGACATTCTATCACGGCAGACACATATTGACTGGCAGTCTGAAACTAGTCACTCACTCATCAGGGCTGGCCTGATTGAGTTGCCAGGAGCGCGTAAATGAGGCCTCCATCCACTGTGCTTTGCAATGAACTGCAATCTTTTTCAGGCCTTGTTGTTAGGGCAGCTGAGAGAAGGAAAACGACACAAGAGGGAAAGAAAGAGAAGAGGGTGGAGATTGAAAACCCTAGAGGATGGAGGAGAATACGTTTACGGAAAGAAAAGGGTGAGAGAAGGAAAATGTGTACAATGAGGAAGAAAGATGGAATGGTGGAGCTGTTTTGTTTTGGGTTGTTGGTGTGCATGGTCTCTTGATGATTGTACAAATGTAAAAAAAAAAAAAAAAAACGTATCAAAATATTATTTTGGATAAGTGTGTTTGGGTATCCATCTCTTCCTCACAAAATCTGTTTCATATTGCCTGTAACTCAAGACTATCAGATTCATAATGTGTCAAATATTCATTTTAAAACTTACAAATGTAGCATTCACTTCAAAGAATGAATGGACTGAAACTACAGGACACTTTCAAACTGATTTTCAGTTCCATCTATTTATTTTCTGTAATAGTCAGACATGAGAAAATCTCATGATTAAATAATGATATTTTGCATATCATATATATTAAATGCAGTTGCCATCTTTCTTCTGTCAGCGCATAGTAGTGATGATTATAAAAAAAAAACATATTTACATATCTCTTTTTAAGATCATTTTTACATTTACAGTTTATGTATCAAAAGAAAGGTAGTTTTAAGGATTGTGAGGGATAATCTAATAATTTGGATACAATAAAGAAATAAATACACTTTTATTAAGCACATTGATATCTATTTATTTTTTTACTTTAACTACAAAATATAATATAACTTGGACACCTAGTGTTTCATAATAGTGATGCAATCAAACTATGCAATCAAACAGTGACGTGTATACAACCATTAGAACGAAAGAAAACTATGGATGTTTTTTTTTTTTTTTTCATGTGTGTTTCTCCCAATCAGTTTTCTTTTCCTCTTTCCTGGCTGTTGGCCAGCCGTAAAGGAGTCACCTTAATCTGCTTTCACTTAGGTCCTGGGCTGAGCCCTCACATTTTACCTTCCACAACCTCACTAACACTGGCCCAGACCTCAGTTAGTGTAGCTAACAGTGGTGGACAAAGGTTACGAAGAAAGATTCTCTCTCTCTCTCTCTCTTTCTCTCTTTGTGTGTGTGTGTGTGTGTGTTGTGTCTTTCTCACTCTAAATGTTTGTGCACTTTATTTGCTGGACATTTGCTTTGTCATTCAGTTTGCCCATAGTTACAAATATATATATATATATTTTTTCATGTGTTTAAAATAAGACACCAATGCTGCATTTGTTTTGATCAAAAATGTAATGCATTCTTGCTGAATATAATATTGACATCTGATAGATGACGGAACCTGACAGAACCATATGAAATAAAAATAATTATTACTACTATATAAAATTACATATCAATATACTGTAGGTCACTGATACATCTTTTTATTTTATATGACCAAAAATGAAATAAAAATGTATATATTTAAGTAAATAAACTGTACATAGTAACAAAAAATAGCAACTAAAAACTTAAATGAAAATGAATAATTTAAATAAGCAATATTAATTGAACTAATTAAGAAAAATATGCCTGATATAGTAACATTTAACAGAAATGTAGTGATGATAGACACATACACCTCTACCACACATCTGTCTAATAAGAGGAGGTCTCGTTTATTAATTTATTAATTGTATTAATTTAATTAAAAGGTACAACTTTTGTCTAGTAATAGGACATTTTGTCTGAAATTGCAGATCTGTCTCAGTTTAGATTTGATCCCAGTAGACAAGTTTTCCTATGTCTGCGTGTTTCTATAGTGAGGTTAAGTCCACAGAGTATCTCTCTCTCTCTCTCTCTCTCTCTCTCTCTCTCTCATATTTGCTCAACCCATGCTTTCTGGAGATGCACAGACTGTGTGCAGTTAATTATATAGCTAATGAAAGCCTGTTGTTGTATGAGATAGAAGAGCAGAGAAGAAGAGGAGTTAACGCTGAGACTAGATGTCAACTACCTTGAACCGGAGGGTATTGCACTATTTGTTTAAACTTGAATGGAGAAACTCTCTCTGCATGATAATTTTCCTTTGGGGCCAGTTTCTGAAATTATTATTTTTTTTCGTCCTTTTTAAAAAAAAAATGTTAATTGACTTAAAGAGCTCATCAGTGTGCTTTGTCTTCATTAGGTTAATGAAAGGGCCCCGGTGTTTATCTTTTTAACAGATAATCTAATCGCTTACTTCCTGTCTCTAAAGTTCATTTTGACACAAGTCTCTCACAGTGAAATGCTTTTTTTTAATTGGTGGGATCTATGTGTGGTGAAATATGCAAGGTGTGTGTCGAGATGCGTGTGTGTGTGACTGAGAGCAACACTTCATGTGTTCTCTGTAAGCATTTAGGTGGTAAAGGATTGGGATAAACACACTGACTCCAGGGCATTGGAGTATGTTTTCCAAACATAGTCCATAGGGCAAACTAACTGTGCTGTAATGTGAACAGTAGGGTGTTGATGGTGGGGCCATGGAAGGAGTGAGGTGAATCTCAGAGGGGGCCATAAACCCTGAAAGCAGGGGAAAACATGGATTTGTCTGGCCGTGTTTTAAAAAAGCCTCTGACTGTGCTATAAATCAGCTGTGCTTGTGAAATGTCCGTGACATTGGCCTTCTCCCCTGGGCCCTATAGAAATCAGAGTAGCAGTAAAACTAAAGTACCTACACAATGTCCACAGAAACCCACTGCAAACACACACACATACTGTATACATTGTTTCAACATTCAGTAGACTTAAACATCACACATAGCACAGTAACTTTTATTAAAGGGATAGTGCAGCCAAAATAACATTCTGTCATTATCTATTTATCATTATGTTTTATTTATCATTATGTCATTATGTTGTTCATTATGTTGTTCCAAACCTCACTTTACTTTCTTCTCAAACAAATCTTCATGTAAAAGGTTTTAGATAGTGATTCATGTTAACACTGGCTGTTAACAACAACAACAAAGGAACAGAAATTAAATTTACTGATAATCTTCCACTCCAGTGAGCCATTAATTTTACAATTGCTACCACTGAATCATTGAATCAGTGAATCACTGAAAAAGAGTCAACTTGATTCATGAAAGAGTAATTGGCTGCACTTCCCTACTATAGACAGGAAAACAGTATGTGAACAGAGTAGTATGTCCGAATCACAGTAGTCATAAACTTCTGCAAGTGCATGGACACTACACTACCCTGTGAGGCCACGGGAGAGAATTTGAGAATGACAGTGTAGCAAGGCAACTGATGCTGGTATGTACAGTAACATGACAAATGTAGAATAGCTGACTAACATTTATACTACACACATTCATATAATATAAAAAAACACATTTTAAATGGTCACTAAGTAATTACTTACTCTTTAAAATTTACTCTTTAGAAATTACTTTGTTTCTTTCCTTCCTTCCTTCCTTCCTTCCTTCCCTCATAGCATTAAGGACCCATCAACTAAGTACAGTGCACTGTTGATCAAGAGTCAAGATCAGTACAGCCTTTGACTTGTAAAACTAACTGTCACACATCCTCATGTTCCTGTTTTGATATGTACATATTTCTGACGGCTTGCATTTGAGCTGATGGACATTTGCAACTTCAGCTCCCATTAACAACTGCATTAACATGTGGAAGACAAAGCAATCCTGACATCACAGACATGATTAAGAAGTTAGGGAAAAACTGGCACATGCCCAGAACACTCTGACACTTGTCATCTCACTCCCAGTCATTCAGATAGGATGGACAACAGAAATGACACAGTGTCCATATCCATCCATCCACCCATCCATCCAATTATTTTATTACCTGATATAATTCCAAAAGTGTTTGATTGCAGATATAACTGAAAGACTTTTACTGATGCACTATAATTGATACACTTTTATAAAATTATATGGAATTCCGTGCACTAAGAAATAAATTGAACAAATAGTCAAGTTTTTAATAATTTGATAAATTGTAGTGATAATTACCCCACCATGTTTCAATATGGATTATGGAATGCTACCTGCGCTGTCCTTAACCGCCACAACGTTTGGCAGTGAGAACACTTTTGGCTGATGTCCCTCTCGAGGCCTGTATCATGCAAGACTTTACAGGGCAGCCTATAAAGTGTGACATGGCTCTGAAAGTAAATCAACTTCCATTTGCACTCCTCTTTCTCTCTCACAGACACACATGCTAGACTGACTCTTTCCTCACAGGAGTACTTCTGAGGTCAGTTAAGCTTGGCCACTGTTTGATTCTATAACCATGTCACATGTACAGCCCCTTTCCTTTCTATTTCCTCCCTCAGGTGCTGTCCATCCACCCCACGTCTGTCCTCCAAGTAGCCCGAGACAAGTGGACACATCCAATAAATCACTTGGCTGAAACACTTCTTTTTGTCCATATCTCAACTCAAACCTAAACACACACACTCTTTCTCTCTCCTTTTACCCCATGCTTCTTTTCCTGCTGAAGTCACTTAAATAGAAGGATCGCAGTGGGAGTAATAATGTGCAGGAGTAATAAGGTGATCCTGGGTGGGGTCATGGCTCAAGCGCTCTCTGTTCTCAGCTGCTTGGGCTCTGGGCTCTATGCGAGTTAATGGGCTGTGGTCAGTGAGCCAGAGGGCCCATAAAGACCCCTGCACTTCGGGCTCACACCCCTCTGCTACCGTAGACACAGCTGACCCCATCACAATACTAATAGCGCACAAACTCCACTGTGAATTTCTCACAGTGAGCATCAATAAATCAAGCAGCACTTTTTAGCTCATTTTACATGGCCTTCAAGTTTGATCATGATCTGCGCACCTGCGTGTCAAAAAGCACATGCACATTATCACTTTATGACACTCAATGCATTATTGATGCTGCTGAATGCAGGCTGTGTAACGCTTTAAACATTCTAAGAAATTCTACTGCTATTACTTTTTTTCAGCTTGTTAGACCTATTCGTTCATTTATTCCTTCTAATCATTATTCTTATTCTACTGAATAATAATATTAATATTCCTAACTATTCTCAGTATATTGTAACTTTTAAGTCTATCTATGTGCATGCATCTGTCTTTGTTTGTTTTACATATTCTAATCGTAATTATTATTCTAGTAAATTATATTCATATTACTTATTTCTAGTAGTATATATATATATATATATATATATATATATATATATATATATATATATATATATATATATATATTTAGACTATTATGATCATGTGTCAGTATGTGTGTATGTAAATGATTGATTGATTCTAATAATTATTATTCAAGTAATTATTGTGTTGGACCCACTTTATATTAAGTGGCCTTAACTACTATGTACTTACATTTTAATTAATAATTTAGTACAATGTACTTATTGTGTACATACATGTTTTTACATTGTACTTATATAAAAAAACGATATGTAATTACATCTGTATTTAATTTCTGTAATTACATTTATAATTACACTGTTGACCCATACTTTACACCTTAACCCACCCTTAAACTTACCCATACCTCCAACCCTCTCCCTAACCTTACCCCATCCCACCTCAATAGCAGCAAAAGTGTTTTACAATACAATATGAACACAGTAAGTACATTGTACTTATTTTTTTATGTAAGTACATAGTAGATAAGGCCACCTAATATAAAGTGGGACCGTTGGCCATCCAAGATGTAGGTAACTGACATAACTGAGATATTTAATTCAAAAAATTTTAGTCTGTTATGGCTTGTTTCCACTGAGTGGTGCGGTGCGGTGCGGTATGGCACGGTATGGTACAGTACAATACAGTTCAGTACAGTATGATTCTGTATGGGTAATCATGATCAGGCTTGCATTTCCACTGCCGATAATACCCTTATTTGGTAGGGCCTGGTATATGACGGAAAGTAGCGATCGATGTTGAACATCGACAACTTTGCCTCTTTTTGTTAAATGTAAGTTTTAATGAACAAAAATAGCCATTATTAAAATATAAGTACAAAGTATAATTGGCTTATATAAGAGGAAATAAAGACAAAAGCAAACAGTCCAGTCAAACAAATGCTGCTATGCTATACTGTGGTGAATTGAAATTAAATATATAAAGTTAAACATAATTTTGTGCTTAGCCAAAACGATATGACAATGAACAAATAATAGATAAACGAGACATCTAATTCCTGTTAAATATAGCCAACCCAAAACAAATTGTATCTCATGTTTAATCGCTACAGAAAATTAAATTCAGAAATTAAAGCCAGCAGCAAATGTCAGAAAGACTAACATTAGCCAAGCTAAGGCTGCTCTCGGCGGATACAAGAGCAAGTTTTAAACAATTACATACTCGCCTGAAAAACTCTTAAAATTACATTTCATGACACAATAACAGTTATTTTTGGAAAATTATGAGGGTGTCTGGGCAATGGCGTTTCACAAGTCCACAAGAACAGATAAGAACGCATATTGAGAAATGTCTGTGTGAAAATATAAAATTATAAAATACACGGTTATATTTTTCTTTTGTGTGTTCTTCTGATGTAAATAAGCCCTACAATATATTCATGGAAAGCAAAATTGAATGAGGGAAAGAGAAGCTTTTTCTAGTCAACCAATTAATGTTCTGCAGTGAGTTTAGCTCCACCCTTTTGGTACCCCTTGCTGTGTTAGGTACCCCAGCGGAAGAGTACCAAAAAATGTTGTACAGTACGGTTTGCTTTTTTGGTGCCATTCACAACTTTTGACAGTGGAAACAGAAATAATTGCGCACCGTACTGTACCGAACCATACTGCTCAGTGAAAATGCGCTATTAGTCAAATAATGCATGTGGATGGGAATCACGGCTAGAACTTACAATAAACTGAAAAAAAACTAAAAAACTAAAACAAAACCAAATTAAACCCTGTGGCTCGTGATGATACATTGATAAAGACACAAAACGATCAGTCTATGCAAGAAACTGAACAGTATTTGTATCGTTTTTTAACCTCTGATGTACTAAAATGCCTGCACTGTTTTGAACTGTACTGCACATCTTTGACACAGTCTGTGCATGAGGCATCTTCTTCTTACTTGCTCCAATATTTAATTATTGCAATATTTTTTTTTTTTTAAAGAGCGTGTTAGTAGAAAATGCGAGTCTGGGCGGGTCCACAACACTTATTACACACAAACATTTTTAAATATGAAACAATAAAAGATTCAAATGGAAAAGATTATTATTGTGTAGGCTACATAAATATAAATATGTCAAAGTCATAATGGATATTGCATGTATCAGAATTAGGCTACCTATTTTCTCGCGTACGAGCAGCTCTGTTTCATCTCTGGAGATGTGTTCTGTCTGTGCGATTGCAAATTCCGCTGTGTAAATAGCAAATCTGCCGTGACATGAGCACAACTGCCTCTTAAAGGGAATGAAAGATGACACTCTAATTTGTTTATTGCACTTAATGAACAAAAAACACCCAGGTATAGGGACAACTCATTTAAATCATGCGTACCAACCGTTTTCCTGTCGTTAAACTAGCAAAAGTGGATTTGGGCACACCCTGAGTTTGGTTGCACAAGGCCAGATTGTAAATGTAATATAAAAAAAAAAAACTAAATATTGAAATTGCCAACAAATTCGGTTTGTTGAGAATTGAACTGAATGTGGTGTATTTGGTAAGAAGAAGAGCAGGAAGGAGAAGTATCTGTTAATAGCTGTATGTTGGGGGGGGGGGGGGGGGGGGGGGGGCATGTGGGGGAGTTGAGGCCATGAGTTGAGTTGGAGTTGAAGCCATGAGGCCATGTGGGGGAGTTGTTTGAGGGGCACCCCAGTGGAACAGTGGGGTGTAGCTAACACTTCAGCATTTACAGTGATTACATGTGAACCCTTGTCACACAACATGAGCACCCTCAGGGTACCAAATTAAATGCCGCTGTTTTTGCTTCACATTTCATGCAATTTCCTGGCCGTACCTTGCTTTAAATCTGTTTTCATTTTCTTTACTACTTCTCATCTTTTGGTCAACACTGGCATCTTTAGTTTGCTTCATTTGGTTTTCCTGTCGGCTATCATCAGCAGTCCATTAACAACTTAACTCAAATTAGCATGCTTGCCCTCACAAACATTCCAGGAAGTCCACAGTTCATGTAGCTACTTGTTTTAAAAGCAGACCTGAAACACAAAAACACAGAAACAGTGACAAATGGATTCCAAATATTTATTGGTAACACTTTGTTTTAAAGTCCTGTTCCTCATGTACTTACTATGTACTTAATGTAGTAATTACAATAATTAGGTAATGACTAAGTTCTAACCCTGAAACAAAACCTGAACCTAACCCTACCCCATGTAGTTACCTTATATCACAGTACTTTCTTGGGTAAGTACACTCTGAGTAAATTGTAAGTACATGCAAGTACCCGTTCTGTAAAATAAAGTGCAACCTATTTATTTATTTAAATATTTATTTAATCTATAAATCATCCAAACCTGCCAGTGGAAAGGTGAATTTAATACCACAAATTATTCAGATGTACATTTTATATCATTATTATTATTATTAAACAATGATTTAACCATTTTGCCCTTGTTTGAGCAACAGTGCAGGTAAGTTTATCACTGCAGCTGCACAAATACCTGATGCAACTTGACTTTCATTATCTCATTTTGGTAGTTTAATGCAATGCAAGAAATATGGAGTTCTGGAGGAAAACACCTTTAGGCATTTGAGATAAACCTCAGATGATCAAATTTCCACTGCGGTAAAATTTAATAAAGTTACTGGCCAACTGGCCAGTTTTATTTACTCGCCAAAGCCAATTTTTACTCACATTCTGTGCTTGGGAAGTATTAATTTTTGCCCCTACTGAAAAAAATAAAATAAAAACTAGACAAGATCCCAGAAATCACTCTTTCCTGGTTTATTTGCTTTTTGTTTTTCAGCAAGAAACAAAAACCTACTTCCAACCGCAAGCCTCCCTCAACGCACACACAAACACTTAAAAACATTTACAAAAAAAGGCATCACGTACAACATGTAATGCCTTGGGTATCACAGATACTACTTAAATAAACCATAGCAACAGCGACTTAGAGAGTAGACACGTGAATTTAGAACCATAAAACCTTTACTAATAGAGTTTGCTCTCATTTACAGGCCCAAAACAATTCAATTGTCAGCAGGGCTCGACAACTTCCACAGTCAGAGCTGAATGAGGAGCAACAGTAATGCTTCTAATGTAGACTGGTCCAGTTCACTCCCTCCTGAGGGCCACTGTTATAATAACAGACCTGGTATTGCATTCAGGCTCTAGTGACAAAAGCCATTTGGATTACTCACAGAGAACTCCTGTCTGGGTCTCTGCTTTAAATGAAAGAGGATATGAATGGAGAGTTTAGAAGCTACAGTCAACCATTTGAATAAATCTTAAGGACACAGTCAAAACAAGGGACGATGAGGGCTGGGAAAGTACATATACAGTATATGTATGTTTAGTGGATTATTTTCAAGCTTTTGTGCCGACTGCACTGTGTGTTTCATTGAAAACACCATTAAACTGATCTGGAATTGCTGGTTATTTTATTATTGCAACACTGTATATCCAGTATAACCAAAGTGGATTACTAAGTCCTGTGAATTTGAGAAGGCAGAACGCCTTGAGCACTGTAGCATTTTCTCTGAGGTTTCTGAATGAATATATGTTTGAATATATACCTCCATATGTCTTGATTTATCGTGGACTATAATATATTGATTTTCATAGCCAGCCATTACATTTTAGCATGATCTCTTAAAATACACCCAGGGTCTTAAATGAGCCAAAGGCGAGTGGAATTTCGGAGAGTGACTTTACTGGCAATGAAACAGTATTTTAATTATTTTTCCTATTAAATAATAATGTTTGTTACAACACACAGCATTATATAAATGATAACATAACAAAACGAACAAATGTCTTTTTTTTCTTAATATATTTGTTTCTGTAACTTAATGTGAAGCATATTCATGCACCAAAGAATTGGGGTCTGTAATATTTAGAAATGTAGCTCACCAAGGCTACATTTACGTAAACAAAAACGCCAAAATCAAATATGGTGAACTATATAAAAAATGTAAAGTAGTTGTCTCTTTGAATATATTAAAGTCATTTATTCATTTGATCAAAAGCTTCATTTTAAGCAGCCAGTATCGTGTGATCTTTAAGAATTCATTATAAAAAGCTGATTTGTTTCTGAAGAAACATTTCCTTATCATTATAAATGTAGAAAACGGTTGTGTTGTTGTATTTTTTTATTATTATTATTTTATTTTTTTGGTGGAAACTGTAATGCTATTTTTATGATCCATTGATTGACAGAGTATTCAAAAGAACAACATTTATTTGAAATAGAAATCTTATGTAACACTTATGTAACACTGTCCTTACTTTCATTTTGATCAATTTAATGCATCCTTGCTGAATAAATACATTAACTTAAATAATAATAATAATAATAATAATAATAATAATAATAATAATAATAATCAAATAAATACAAACTGTTGTGTCCCATCAGCTTATACTGCATATGCTACCAAGCATTGTATGCTATAATGGTCTTCATAATTCACTTTTTTTTAATCGTCAGCAAACTATCACTTTGATTGATCTTGCCTTTCATCATGGTGGCCTTATTTGTTGATCTTCATTGAACATGATCAGTGCACATCGACATGTCATCTCTGGATTAAGTGATGCTGTCAGCTTGTTGCAAAGAGAAAACAATACATCCATGCAGACATGGCTCTATCGACCTGCCCCTTCTCTCTCTTTCCCTCCCTTACTCTGTATTTCTCTCACTTGTTCAAGCTCCTTAGACATGTGGCCTTGCACTTAATCACCATACTTTTTTTTTCATTTTCTTTATAGTAGATCTGTCAAACAAACATTAATATACTCAAGACTGCAGTGAAAACTTTTCATATTATTTAATTATGTGAATTGTTTATATTTATAGTCATAGCTTATACAATATATACTAATAAGCACTGAGCATGAGGGTCGCATCTGAAGACAGACAAAGAGGATCAATTAAAGTCTATTGTGTTAAACAAAACAAAAAAGAAGATTCACGTTTTTCAGCAGCAACATAACAGTGTGAATGAAACACAAACAACACCAGACAAAAAGTGAAAGGTAGTGAATAACATACAAATAATGATGAACCAAATGACAAACAGCTATGATGATTAATTTGTGTCCATGGAAACTAAGAGTGGCGGGAAACTAGGGAACCAAGATAAACTAACTAAAAAAGTGTATGTGTGTTTTAACCATTTGTTTACATTTTTTTTAAACAAAAGGCATTTACTATGCAATTACATTCAAAAAGCTTTTCATCTAAATCTGTATATCTTTGTTTGAGCTTTTCAAATTATGAGCATGTTGCTTCCATTTCCTTTTTATCCGTTTCAGCCACATCCTTCGTTCCACACAAAAACACCTCCATCTTCAACAGAATGGCTATAATCACTTTCTTAACACCCCTGCCTCCCCGGTCCCTCCAGTGAGAGATATCCTTGAGCCTCAGCTCCATCTCTTTGCCAGGTCAGGAAGTGATAGTACTGATAGTGAGCTATAGTTTAGGCCCAGATCTGCTATCTTGGCCTTGAATGATGGAGCAAAGCAAACGGGGAGGTGTTTATTGTCAACCAGATGGTCCAAAATGCAGCCGTTTTTTTTTTTTTTTTTTTTTTTTTTGCAAGGACCCTCCATGGCTTCCTCCTTCCCCCACCAATATAATTCATGGGGTGGCACCATTGTGTGGGTGACTGATAAGGCCTTCACTTTGAACTGTTCTGGTCACTCATCTCAAGGAGACTCCAAAGAAACTTCACTCAGTACAAATGGTGGTGGAAAAGTACTTTGCTCACTATCTTTTGTGCTCTATCTCTTTTTCCTCAGATGACTGGAAAGCTTTCATGCTACTAGATCCTTCAAAGAGAATACTATAGTATTGGCAAATATTCAAGTGGGACTTTGACGTCCCAGGTTATTTCAGAGTATGAACTTGAACTTAAGGTGCTGTTCAAGCAGAATGCTATAACTATTTACAATCAATATACTATTTACACTGGAAAGTGATTCTTAACCAGAGGGCTTAGGAGGCCACAAGATAACTTGGGGAAGTTGGGGTCTAATGGTTTGAGAGTTTGACTCCTAACCCTAAGGTGGTCAGTTCAGCAGAACCTGATTTTACCAAGTGAGACATGTTCCAGGGACAACATCTTTGTTGTCCATGGAACAATATTGTGATTAACCAATCAGATTTGAAGAACCAGTTTATAGATTTTGTGAAGTTTATGCTTAAAATCACTGTTTGGTGCTTGTACATCAGTGTCATTCATCTATCATTTCCTCTGATTTTAGGTATTACTCATGGTAAAGGTTAGGTTTAGGTGTAGGGATATGGTCAAGAATAAATTTTTGGAGTAAAATAAGTTGACCTAGGAACACATCTAACTCAGCAAAATCAGGACGTGCATCAGTTCAAGTCTCGGGCTGGCAAATTCCACGACTGAGGTGCCCTTGAGCAAAGCACCGAACCCCCATCTGCTACCCGGCCAATGTAGCATAAATGGCTGTATGACACTAAAATACAAACTTACTTAAATGTGTTAAATCAACTTATATAATAATCTTCCAATTGAAGAACACACCGTTGTTCACATTTCTCATTTCTGGAAAACGTTAATTTAGTATTAGAATAGGTTTTTTTTTTTTTTATGTTAATATTGTTTCTGTTAACACACACACACAGACACACACACACATACACACACACACACACAGAGAGACCAACAACATAGCTTTTTCATCTGAACAAACGTCTAACTCTAAATATTAAAGCAATAGTTCATCCCCCTAAAAATTGGCTGAAAATGCACCCTCAGGCCATTCAAGATAGACGTGTAACAGATTTGGTGAAATTTAGCATTACATCACTTACTAACCAGTGGATCGTATACAGTGAATGGGTGCCATTAGAATGAGGGTCTAAACAATTGATAAATAAGACCAATAATAATAATAATAATAATAATAATAATAATAATAATTTTAGTGAATTGTTGACCTTGTGGAAAGTTTGTTCATTTACTGTGCATGTACTCAATACTTGGTAGCCCCTTTTGCTTTAATTACTGCCTCAATTCGGTGTGGCATTGAGGTGATCAGTTTATGGTACTGCTGAGGGGGTATGGAAGCCCAGGTTTCTTTGAGA
Source organism: Carassius auratus (assembly GCF_003368295.1). Lineage (NCBI taxonomy): Eukaryota > Metazoa > Chordata > Actinopteri > Cypriniformes > Cyprinidae > Carassius > Carassius auratus. The sequence continues at coordinate 313,225 of NW_020528306.1, read as the reverse complement.
GGTGTCTTCAGCTCAGTGGACCAATGGACCAACACCAGCAGATGACATTGCACCCCAAATCATCACAGACGGTGGAAACACTGGACTTTCAGCATCTTGGGCTATGAGCTTTTTCACTCTTGCTCTAGACTCTAGGACCTTGGTTTCCAAATGAAATAAAAAATTTGTTCTCTCCTGAAAAGAGGACTTTGGACCACTGAGCAATAGTCCAGTTCTTCTTCTCCTTAGCCAGGGTAAGACCCCTCTGACGTTGTCTGTGGTTCAGCAAATTGGCTCTCGATGCCTTGACCCCAGCCTCAGTCCATTCCTCAAATTCTTGAATCAATTTAGCTTGACAATCCTCATAAGGCTTTGGTTCTCTTGGTTGGTTGTGAGTCTTTTTCTTCCACACTTTTTCCTTCCACTCAACCTTCTGTTAACATGCTTGGATACAGCACTCTGTGAACAGCCAGCTTCTTTGGAAATGAATGTTTGTGGCTTACCCTCCTTGTGAAGGGTGTCAATGGTTGTCTTCTGGATAACTGTCAGATCAGCAGTCTTCCCCATGATTGTGTAGCCTAGTGGACCAAACTGAGAGACCATTTTGAAGGCCCAGGAAACCTTTGCAGATATTTTGAGTTGATTAGCTGATTGGCATGTCACCATATTCTAATTTGTAGTTTTGTTAAATTTGAGCCCAAATCATCACAATTAAAAGAACCAAAGACTTAAATTACTTCAGTCCATGTGCACTGAATTTATTTAATACATTAGTTTCACAATTTGAGTTGAATTACTGAAATAAATGAACTTTTCCACAACATTCTAATTTATTTAGATGCACCTGTATTTGTTTACTGTTTTTCTTGTGATTGTAACACAGATAAGGAGCCGTATATTTGTTCATCTGCACAGATCCATAGCAGATACAAACAGTTTAGGACAGAAAACTGTACACAGTCCCGTTTGTAGGCATAGGCATGCTAGGCGGGAGGGGCACCAATGAGCACACATGTATGCACTACATTTTAGCAGGGTTGTGATTAAAGATTGGCCCGTCCAGCCTGCTGGATCCCCCGGCATCATTGGGCTAGAGTACTGTCAATCTGACAATGCCTGTATGCCATTGGATCAGAGTGTTGTTATTGCTGTTTGATTGTTGCATGCAAAGTTTGCATTTGGAGCACTCAACAACACTGTTTGATCAATGGGTTCTTTCAGTGCTTTGGCAAAGCAATGCTTTTATTTAAGTATTATTAAGTAAAATGTTTTGCCAATAAAGCTAAATTTAAAGGCCAATTTAAAATATTGGTACAGTAAAAATTGCACTAAATGAATATTTGTTAAGGCAATATTTGTGACAGTCGAGAAACCATGCTTTGAAAATAGTCCATAAGGTACGTAGCCTCGCACATGACATGCAAGAAAAAATAAATAAATTGTGCGTGCGATTTACTAATTCATTCCCTCGATTTGCTAAATCATGCACACGATTTAGTAAATCGAGGGAACGCAATAGTAAATAGAGCGCACTATTTATAAATCGAGTGAACGAAATAGTAAATCGAGGGCACGCAATAGTAATCGTGTGCACGTTTTAGTACATTGAGGGAATAAATTAGTAAATCATGCAAACGATTTAGCCTACTATTTTTTCCTGCAAGTAATGTATGGGGCTCCGTAATAAGGTGTGTGTTTTTGTGCCATTGTAATGTTTAAGGTTCATTGTGTTGTGTAATATTCCCATACAAAACTTTAATGACCAATTAAAAAAATATTGGTATAGTCAAATTTGATAATTCCCAAGATCAATACATCCTTTATTAAACCCCTTTGTTGAATTTAATGCTGAAATGCTGAATTAATTTATTCACTTCTAATAGCACTTAATGGGAGAAGCATCATACACAGAGGGCAAAGCATCACGTTATTTAACCATCTGGAGTCGATTAACGCATATACGCGTTATGAGGCATTTTCTCCTAAAAAACCCGAAAAGAACTTAAATGACACTTTCTCTTTTGATTGTACAGATAAGAGCAATACATCAATCAAATTTGTAAAGGGTCTAATTTTTTGTATACACACATAATAACAACAAAACTTCATTCATACATTCATGCATTCATAACCTTTATTTTTAAGAGTGTAATATGGAGTTGTTTTCCACTGCTTTGCACCATTGATCTGCTCTTGACAAATTTTTTATCAATTCTCATTTTTTTCAGCTCATATCTAAGTAAATGTCCAACAAAACACTTGACAAATAGACTTACTTGTTTATTGAGTAGACAATGAAAAGATCATTTAGTAGACTGGATGTCATGAATGGGACCAGTCAATGGGGAACTACAGAATGAGCTGTGTTGTTCTGAAAGCTAACAGAAATTGTTTTTCTTTTCACTTTCACTTTCAAATAGCATTTCATCCAAGAAAGTCTATATGTGTTAGCCAATCGATGTCACAAAGCATAATCAGAATGTCAAATCTCTTAAGTGCTCTGATATTTTTTCAGAAAATGTTCCTGGGCAGAGCTGTACATTGATTAGGGTCAAACTGAAGTTAAGACGACACTGTCTGGCACATTTTAAAAACGTCAGGGAGTAGTTTGAAAAATTTTTTTTTAAGTCAAATGAGGACTGTCTTTAAATATGAACATAACAGTGTGTAACCACTCCCGTGTGTCAGGGAGATATCGATCTGACACATAGTAAATGCATGCATGTTCAGGTTTCCCCACAAGTGTTCTTTGTCAGGACATCTATGATATGCCTCAAGGTCTCCAGAGGCCCTTTGGTTCAAAATGGAAATAGCATTACTGCATTGGAAGTAGTTCAGTAATCCACTCCAGAAATTACAAGAGGCATAGGAGCTTGTAAATGTGTGCATGTGCTCTTAAGTGACTTGGATGGATTTGTGATAAAATAAAAGTACAGTTTACCTAAAAGAGTTTGAAATCCATTTATTATACTTGCAATAAAAAAATAAAATGGCATTCAGTCTTATTTTGTATTCCATTGACATTCATTGTATGGACCTTTTTCAAAATATCTAAAGTTGTGTTCATCAGAACAAATATAACACCAATTAAAAAAAAAAAAAAAAAAAAGAAAAAAAAAAAAGGAAACTTGTACGCTGTTTTGGAAGACTGAACAAGCTTAGCTTTGAGAAAAAAATAAATAAATCAAAAATAAATATATATATAAAGCACAAGTTTTTGAAAATAATACCGTTCTACGAGAACTACAAAAATAGGAATTTGTGAAAGCAGTAACGTCATGTGCATTACATGTTCAGGCACCAACCATATGAGTACTTGAAGAGGTGCACAGATGCACAGCATTGTCATCTGTACATGAATCTTAAAAATAAATAAATAAATATATATATATATATATATATATATATATATATATATATATATATATATATATATATATATATATATATATTTTTTTTTTTTTTTTTTTTTTTTTTTTGGTGTGCTTCCACTTTAAGGCCACAATGAAGGCAAAAGCGAAGAATGCACTAAAGAAAATGCACTAAGATTAGTTATTGTTTTGTTTTGTGATTATATGGAAGACATAACGATGTGTTCACATACCATTGTCTCTTGTCAAAATAAGCCGGACATTCAGCATAACTAGCCAATAGAAAGAATTCTTTTCTATAAGACTGGCCTTATACTATGGATGACTGAACTGCTGCCTATTGAAGCAACATCTTTATTCAGTTGGAAAATGAATCCTCAAAGAACATGGCCAAAGCTCGTTATTGTGTATGCAGTGTGTAGCCAGGTTCAAATTGGCAATCAATTATCCAATTAAGACTGACAGAAATGCACATCAGCAATTCCAGCCCATCCGTCCAGGCTCACGATTGGAACACGATTAGGGGGACTTAATTAAACCCTAGGTGCATGGTGTTTAAACATTGTTTGTGGGGCGTCAAAGGGGTTTTGAAAAAATTACTTACTTTAGATTCTCCTCACATTCAGATCTGCGGTGGGCACTTCTCAACTGAAAGGTGATATGCGTGTTAACAGAGGTTATATGAGAGAGATCTGAGAAAATTTTAGTCTTACAGTGGCAGAGACAATTGCAGCCAGACAAGTTTAAAATGTTTAAGACATTTACATTTATGTATTTGAAAGACGTTCCGGGAATAAAACCCACAACCTTGGTTTCACCGCTTTTTGTCCAGTTAAACTACATAAAACAGGAAATGCCATAATAGAAAGGACCCCTGTAGACCGTCATGACTGTTTGTCAAGGTCAAATAGTCTCAGATCATATCAGATCATTTGACCTTTCTGAAAATTGTCATGCACATTTAGATCAAACTTAGACCAATGACTCCCAACCCCCCCCCCCAATCTAAAAAAAAAAAAAAAAAATCATGATATATATATAAATACAGCTGGATAAAACAAAAGCTGTTTGTGTTCATTTCAGGCTGCAACGAAACAAAATGTTATTATCTAAAAAAGGGGGTTGATTCTTTTTTAAACCCACTGTATGAGTGCCCCCCCCCCCCAAAAATAAATAAATAAATAAAATGCATGTGTTTTAAACACTTTCAACTGTCATCGACAGCTTGTAAGAAAGTATAATTAAAGTGGATAAAATAATGAATGTATGGAAAAAGTGGACTGAACTGTTACAGTCAGTACATAAATAAATATGCATAATTAGCAGCGATGCAACAAAAAGGCGAAAAAAATGTTTGAGTAAATTGCTTTCAAAGCAGGATTAAAAGTGAAGGGTGTATTATGTTTCACACTGCTAAATAAATTGTGAGTGTAAATCAGATATTGCCCCATCCCAGCAGGAAAACAATGAATAAACATCACGACTTGAACGAGAAAACTTCAATATCACTGGCAACGCTACTGATGCTGAAGCAACACAATTTGCTGAGAACACTCTCTGCACGGCTCAGAGAAGACTTTCATAATTCAAGATCATCATCCATTATACCACACCCCACATCTGCCTGCCATTGGAAATTTTGAATATAATGTATTGTGAAGCTTAAGATTATGTCAAATATATTCCTCCTGGCCGGCTTCTTGCTTTTCTTAGCTGCCCCATTCGGTGCCTGCATTGATTTCCGAACGGAATCTTCCACCTTATTCCTTACATGTCAGTGGATGTGGAGTGAGATCCACTGAATTTTAATTTTGCGGGGTTTGTGAATTAATCATTTCCCTGGATAGCTCGAGCTCAGCCTGGTCCTTTTAGGAGAACACCTTATCACAGCAAATAGGATTCAAAGGGAGAGGGGCAGCATAATCCACAGCTAATTGGATGAAATGGCTCTCTCCCCTCTCTCTCTCTCACTGGCTGGCTGTCTGGCTTCTGTTCGCTCAGCTCCGCAGGGACCAGGGAGCCACTGAGAGGTTATTACAGCATGTCTTGAGGGAGCATTAATACCTTACCCCTTGTTCAGACATGCAATAATCTAATTCAAGGTCTAGCTAATTAACAACCCCACTCCAATCTGGATAAAGAGGTACAATAACAAGCCCAGGACTTCTTTAGGGAGGCAAAATCGCACCTGGTCCAGAACACCGCAATTACATATGCCAATAACGTTCCGGTTTAAAGGAAAACTTTTGGTTAATATGCTGCAGGAGTTATATAATTATGTTTTATTAAAGTTTATAGGAATCCTAATTCATCTCCAATAAAACGGCACTGTATTGCCAAAAGCTACTCTACAATGATAGGTGTGGCCACCTGCACGCATCAGGGTTATTATGTTGTTGTTTTTTCTTTTTCAGTCTTATATTTTTTGTAGTTTTAGTTTTATTATTATTTATTATTATTTTTTATTTTTAAAACAATATAATTTAAAAATGTTTAATGGAGCTGAATTTCTGACAGTCTGCTGTAACTAACTACAGTCTTGAAAATAAAGGTTAATATTTTGCATTCGGTGTACCATGAGGAACCTTTAACATTGATGGGAACTTTCCATTCCACAAAAGGTTCTTTACATTTTTTAAATGTTTTTCACACTATGTAAAATAACAACAAGTCCTCCAACTCATACGACCGTATGGGTCGTTTGTCACTATCCATAAATACGACCCACACGAGCGTTCTCTAAATTAGCGCCCCTATTGGCAACAGGAGGTATGATAAATGAACTTTCGCCTAAATGCATTGTGGGTTTATTTTAACATGTTTGCTATTTGCGTTTTGAATTGTTTGATTTAAACTCTCCCAGATGTTCGTGGATTTTGATGATATGGATTTTAGATGACTTCGAGACATGTACAGGTAAGGTTTTCTCCCGTCTCATAAAGTAGTCGATCGTTTATGAATAATATGAGTTTTTATTTTCAAATCGATACTGGACACTGTATGTCCTATTAAACCAGTTTGACGTTCAAATCATTTAATCGAAATCTGCAGCTTTATAAAGTTAGTTTTCATTGTGATATTCGTTTGAAATTCGCCTGTGGTGGAAAGAGGTCATGTAAAAGTCGCGCATTTACCATGTTTTTACCATAGTAACATGTCGCTGAACCATGTCACGTGTTATAAAACCTCAGTAACCACAACTCAATGTATCTCCCGTCATAACTGTAGTTTTACTTTGGTATTTGTAGTATAAACACGTTACCATGCTTTTCACCACAGTAACTGTGCTTATTGTGTACTCTTTAGTTAAGTAACACATTTGCCATGCCTTTAATACCTTTTTGTAATGTAATTGTGATTCAGTGTTTTTTTTCTTTTCAGTTTTGCAGTTTCTTCATATCACATACATCTCCAGCTCCTACAACAACATTCAGTGTCCAGCAGCTCTTTATGATGCTCTCTCTCTCTCTCTCTCTCTCTCTCTCTCTTTCTCTCTCACTCTCTCTCTCTCTCTCTCTCTCTCTCTCATTTTCCTTTCCTATTTTTCTGAACTGTAATTCATAAATAAGTCACACATATTTTTCTTTCTTTCTCTTGTTCATCATGGCATATTTTCACAGCTCAGAATCAGATTTTGATCAGTTCTTGTATTAACAGGGAACTTGTACTCGAAGCTCAACTTGAAGAAGTTTTCAGTGAAGATGAAGTCCTTCAAAGGTTCGACACAGGTAATGTTGAAGATATGTAGTTATAACTGATTTACTTTAATTAATTTATCCTTACTTTATGTTAATAACCTTCCTTATAGTCCTTCCTTTCAAATATTTTGTTCACAGATCATTTCTAACACACTGTCTAAACATGTATGTATTAAAACAACAACAACAACTTGTTACTTTTTCTTTATTCCAGCTGAAAAGGAAGACCATGGGCCTGTCAAACCTTGTTTGTGGAGAGGGATGAATTTGACCATCTTGTGTGTTTACGGAGAAGACCAAAAGCTGCTAAGGCAGATATTTCCAGAGGTACGTCTGTGTTGATCTGAGCACCTCGACAGAACTTTACTGCAGTTACATTTTGCACCGAATTTTATGTTTTTTACTTTTTTAAATACCTCACGACCCCATCAGTACAAACCCTGTGATATGTCAAAGTATTAATAATTCAAACAATTTCAGCAAATTCATATGATATTGTACAAGCGTACTCTCCAGCTTTTCCTCCTGCTGTCATTGACCATCGCCTCAGCTCTCATGCAGACTGTGTCCATTTTAAGTAGTCAGAGCGTTATATCCTAAAGTTTATATTGAGTCCACTGTATTCTTTATTAGCACCGTCTTAACCCGTTCTAACAGTACATGATATCTGTCCGCACCTCACAGTCTGCCTTTATTTCCATGTTGATTTTAATTGAACACGTCTGTTTAAAAGCAAGTCAGGAAATGCTGTGTAACTTGTCATGTGACACATCAGATCTTCAGTTAATTTGGCCAAATTAGATCATTTAAGGCTGTTCACACCAAGAATAGTAACTACAATAACTATTTTAGCATCCACACCAACATCAACCAATGATAAAGTTATGTTTATTAATATACACACTGCAGCGACGTTGATGTCTGCCACTTTAAATGATCAAGCTTTTGAAATGTGCATTTTGATTGACTGTTTAATGTTCATCAGCTGGAAAATATATTCCACTGATGTTGTTCCTCTGTGTCATTAAGTATGGACTCATCCTTGGTATGAAGAGGTCTTTAAACTGCTTACAACAATCCTGCTGCATGTTATAGTGTAGAAAATAATTGAGAATAATATAGCTTGAAGATACAGCTTTCTTCCCTCTCATTTTGTTAAACTCAAACGCAAGATTTTGCCTTTCTTTGCTTGTTTGTCTTCATCTTAGTCCTTTACTCTCTCCACTCACTCACACATTCTCTCTTGCTCTGTTGTAAGGTACAAACAGAGCGGATGGTTGCATGATGGCCTCTTTCAGGTTTGTCAACTGAATGTCTACTAGTGTGGCTCAGCAAGTTCCTGTCATGATCAGCCCTCTCCAAGAAAGGTTTGTAGAAAATTGTAATCAATATTCATTTAATCCTCTAACCTGAATCTTTTGGTGAATTTACTTAATTATATCTGTCTTAATTCATATGTAATAAGCAATAGTAATTAAACATGGGGTTAATAGACATATTTTTGTTTTACAGCTGAAGAGCAAAAACACAAAGAACATCAGTCCTGTTGGGGATGAGGAATGAACATGGCTCTATTGTGCCCAAACAGAAAAGAGTGAAAAGGTGCTCATCCCCATTGATGTGTCTGTATTCAAGCAATGCATTAGTACAGCATATGATGTTGATCTCTATTCAAGTCAGCAATTATCATTTTTCACATATACATCTTTTTATAAGTCCTAGAATGAACAAATCATCAGGGCATCATTTCTGGAATTTGGGCAGAAAATGACTGAATATGGTGAGTACTGACACCTGCACCTGTATTCACCAAAACTATTTTTCTTATGGACTTACAGTTTTTGAAGGAGGATGAAGTCAGTTGATGGAGAAATGAAGAACGAGATGTGTTGTATATGAAGACTTCAGATGCAAAAGCCTTTAAGTTCTGTATGAAATGTTCTTCTAAGAAGAATTTTAGAAGAAAACTTCAGGTGGAACTTAGATGCCTTTGCATCTGAAGTCTTCATATGTACTATGAGTTTTCAATACATAACTGATTTGTTATGACTGTTTTTATTATTTTCTACTTGTACAGAAAGACTGCAGTAGAAGGAAAGCTGGTACTGAGAACATTTGTCTTCACTCCAGACTAAAGAGAAGCGGGTCTGAGGCCAGAGATGGAGGAGTCAATGGTCACCAAATGCAGCGCTGCAGCCTGAAACTGTGAAGACTGAATTCCCAAACAGCTGTGTGACTGCACAGATGTTACGGCCATAAAAGAAACTTCACAACTGAGAGCCCATACCTCCAACAACCTTCAACAGGAATCAATGGTATGTCCATTACAACAATTCTAAATAATAATAATATATAATTGACACAATGATTTTGTCTCTCCAGGACATCTACGCAAGGTTTTTCTTTTGTTGAGGACCGTCAGAGACTCCAGCCACACGAGCCATGGATTGCTCTCAACATCACCATCAGACAGACATTATCACAGAACCAGCACCAGCAGACTGCAAAACAAGTTCCTTCAACAGGCAATCAGACTGAACTGAACTCGTACCAGTAACACCACACACACACACATACACACACCAGCAGCCTCATACTGTGTGCACTGCACTCTATCAGCTACACTGACTGGACTCTGACTCACTATTATTCTGCAACCTGATATTCTGTTTGCACTAATTCATACTGTACTGAAAGTGAAAGTGACGTGACATACAGTCAAGTATGGTGACCCATACTCAGAATTTGTGCTCTGCATTTAACCCATCCGAAGTGCACACACACAGAGCAGTGAACACACACACACTGTGAACACACACCCGGAGCAGTGGGCAGAGGTATATCTACAGTATACAGTGATTGTTGTTAATTGTTTTCATTTTGTTCTCTCTGTATAGTATAGTATTGCACTATATTTTCTACCTGTATTGAGCTCTTATGTATACGGTTTATATTTTTGATACTGTATATGTGTTGCAAATATATTCAGTACTTGTCATGCTGCAGTTTGCAGAAAAGCATTTTACCACCTGTATACTTGCATTCATGGTATTGTGATAATAAAATGATTTGATTTGAATTGGTCACATGACTTGTTCATCAGTTGTATTGTTGTGCTGGATAACAATTGCAAATTGTTTATGACATTGAAGAAGATCATGATAGAGACATGGATTTGAAGAAAACCAGGAGAGCTCTGATGATGAGAAGGAAACTGGATGTGATTCTTTGGTGCTCAAGACATTTCACCATGCCTTCATCTGGGTTTCTTCATCTGATTAAAATAAAATGGTTTTAATGTAACCCATTTTTATTTCACTTGAATATAATTTGTCTTAATATGCTTCTTTATCTGTCTTCATGCTGCATCCTAGTAAAATATTGCGTATGGTGTTGGATAATCAAGTATGGTGAATATTCTGTACTAGAGATGGTTTTTTGGTAGATACACCATTTAATTTTGTAAACAACACATATAATCACCATGGTTGTTTTGATGAAGACATGAACATTTAGTAATATTAATGAAATTCAGTTAGATGAAGAGCTGCATTAGAAGAGACTGCATGGACTTCATGCACAACTGAAGGTGATGAATCAAGGAAAGATCAACATGAATCCTGTTCTGTATTATAATGAAGATGTTCATGCACATTACTGATGTCTAGCTCCTGAGCAGGACAAAGATGAGACATTCTTTACAGATATTTATGAATTAGGTATTTTATATTATGATTCTTTAAATTGCATGAATTGTATGGAACCATAAACTGCACACTGTCACACATTGTCTTACTGAATGACACATTGGCCTTGTCTGATGAAATGTCAGAATATGTATTTGTTGCCTTTTTTTACTATTAGCACTGTATTATTGCTCTTGATCTTATGAAATAAATTGAGCTCTTTCCAAATGGGCACTTATGTTGATTTTCTGGTGTCTTAATTCTAAGATAACTATGACTTCCAACTTACATAATGGTATGCTTTTGAAAAGACAACCTACAAAATGTGTCTCAACAGTTTGTTGCCAATGATGAGAATAGAGCTGTGCATTTTTTTCCTGCCCTTCCATCCCCAGGGGCCCAGTAGAGTCCCCTTGAAGAGCAAAACAATTAACATTCCAAATGGCTGTAAATCAAAATCTGATTATAGTTTCAAAAAGAAAATTGGTAGGACAACTCATTATGCTATGTTTACTAAATAATGTTTGGCACAGCTTTCAAACATTCATAGAAAAGTGCTATACATGTGTTTATAAAAGTACTCTTAGTAAAATAAAAAATGTCAGCCTGCCTCTCACATATGTCATATAACTTTGCACAATAAACATGCTTAGATATCCCTTTGTTTAAAAAAAGAAGTATTTTTCACAATTTCATTATTAAACATTTTAAACTACATTGCCCATAAGCCTTAGCCATTCTATCGATGGAAAGTGAAAGTCATGGCGCTGTTTTTTGTAGTTCAATTAAGTTATGTTCAGGTTTAAGGTTAGGATCTCGGTAAAGAGGTAATTTCACAAAATATAGCAATGCACCATTGTTAACTGAAGGTACTATTGACGTAATAATTACAGCAAAATTTACTTTGCAACATTAAACGTTTTTTAATTTGGGCTAAAAGAAAGTCCAGTCACAGCGAGTCCTCGAGTGCCAAGTGGATTTCAAAGCCAATGAAAATCCAGTTGAGCAGAAGCGACACCCTTACTTGTCCATATACGGCCATTCATGACAGGCTTTTCCGGGTTCTTGTGGTGAATTTATTTTCACCCACTAAATATAAAACTAAAATGACGGATTTGCATTGTGGGGTAAACCTGATTCAGCAATAGATTTGTTGATTACAGTTATTTATTTTCAAACAAGGGCCTCATATTTGCGATTATACACATTCTTTACCGTAATATTAATGTACAATATTTAAGCTCAACATTTTTGCATATACTGTATGAAAAAATAATATTATATTTATATATTTATAGTGTATTAAATGTATACATTTAATCACTTGTGTGTTTTTTGGAGATGTATTTACAATCTTGCAATTTTTAGCTCTACCAGTTAAACTACAGAAAAAAAGGAAAATAATAATAAAAATAAATAAATAAATACAATTTAAAAAACACAGGGATAATTTTTTTTTAGTAATTTCCATATCAGTGTTTATTGATATGTCAAACTTTTCAGACAAACAATGCAAATAACACCATTCTTTCTCTCTAGTTTGTCACTATGAAGAAATAAAAACAAAAAAATAATATATTATTGTGAAATATAACAACTTTTAAAAATTACTGATTGATAAAGTAACTAATAGGTACAGACAGAATTATGTAATAGAAAATCCCTTTAAAACTAAATTGGCTAATATAAAAATATATATATAAAATAAAAAAAATGAATAAATAAATAAAAATTGTCAATTTGTTTGCAGAGAAGTTTATAAAATGCCAAATAATATTTTTACAAACCAGGAGTTGCAAGGCACCAGCTGAAATCATATTCTTTTCTTTCATTTAAAAGTGATTAACTAATTAGAAAAATATTGTTAAGACTAATATTTCACATGATTACCTCTTAATCTCTTGTAATCACTGATCGCTTCTGTTGTGAACATATGCAAGACAAACTAAAACGGTTATTAATAATTATATTTTATAAATCATTTTCAGCTGGAAAATGCATTTCTATCATTAAATGACCTTAAAGGTCACACACACACACACACACACACATATATATATATATATATATATATATATATATGGCATATAGAATACAGTAGGTGGGATGGTGATAGTGACAGGAGTGTTCACAGTAGAGATGGGAGTGTTGACTAGAGGAGAAATAATACAAGTAGACATGCTAACGACTGAGAGCAGATGTGCCACACAAGAGAGAGTGATGTGGATGCTTTTGGAAGGGCTGCTATTGTGGAGAGCTGATGGAGAAGGACTCAGTAATCTGTCAGAAATCCTGCAAGACAGGAAAAAATTGAATTTATAACATGATGAATAATTAAAACATTGACAACAAATGAAAGTGACGTGACATACAGCCAAGTATGGTGACCCATACTTAGAATTCTTGTTCTGCATTTAACCCATCCAAAGTGCACACACACAGCAGTGAACACACACACACGGAGCAGTGGGGATCATTTATGTTACGGTGC
>NW_020528305.1:0-22750 GCF_003368295.1 Carassius auratus | reverse complement strand
TGCAGACATCTGCTCTTCAAACAGTCTTTAATATAAGCTTGACTTTAAATGGTGATTGATTGTTTGATTGATTACTGTCTTATAAGCATCGCGCTCACCGCTTGCACCACTGGAGCTGATGACTAGTTGAGACATTGTACCTTTTGACCGAATGCACTACTGGAGCTGTTGACTCAACCGCATATTACTGAACAGTATGGTATTTAATCAAACTGATTTTCAAAACTACACCGTGATCTTTCTTCTAGGTAAGAAACACGAATCTGATTTCAACTGATTGTTATGTTGAGGCTGTGACTCCATTGCTACTGATGTTCGCTTTCTAAATCTTGCTCGAGGTGAGGCTCGAACTCACAACCTCGGCATTGCTCTGCTGAATACCTGTCTTATAAGTAGCCCGCGCGCTGACCGATTGCGCCACTGGAGCTGACATCTTAGTTCGCCATTGTAGTTTTTTACCGATTGCACCTACTTGAGCTGACCACATTGACCAGCTGTTTACTGTCTTATTAAGTAACGCACGCCTGATGCCACTGGAGCTGGTGACAGAACCTTGCTTGAAGATGGGCATTCTTTACTAAGCTGGTTTCAATAAGACTCATCTTTCAGAACACCCTGTGAACTTTCTTCTAACTGATTAAAGATATCTGATTTTCAACGTATATTTATTATCTTAATTTCAACTGATTGAATATGTTGAGGCTATTAACCTCATTACTACTGAAATATCTCTCGCTTTCCAAAACCTTGCTCCAGGTGAGGCTCAAACTCACAACCTCCGGCATTGCTCTGCTGAATACTGTCTTATAAGTACCGCGCGCCTGACCGATTGCGCCACTGGGGCTGACATCTTTTGCGCCATTGTAGTTTTTGACCGATTGCGCTACTGCAGCTGTTGACTCGAATACATATTACCAAAGACTAACTGATTACAGACATCTGCTCTTCAACCAGTCTTTAATATTAAGCCATGACCTTAGCTGGTGATTGATTGTTTGATTGATTACTGTCTTATAAGCATCACGCTCACCCGCTTGCACCACTGGAGCTGATGACTAGTTGAGACATTGTACCTTTTGACCAAATGCACTACTGGAGCTGTTGACTCAACCGCATATTACTGAACAGTATGGTCTTTAATCAGACTGATTTTCAAAACTACACCGTGATCTTTCTTCTAGGTAAAAACACGAATCTTGATTTCAACTGATTGTATATGTTAGGCTGTGACCTCCATTGCTACTGAAATGTCTCGCTTTCTAAAACCTTGTTCCAGGTGAGGCTCGGACTCACAACCTCGGCATTGCTCTGCTGAATACTGTCTTATAAGTACCGCGCGCTGACCGATTGCGCCACTGGAGCTGACTTCTTAGTTCGCCATTGTAGTTTTTTACCGATTGCACTACTTGAGCTGACCACATTGACCAGCTGTTTACTGTCTTATAAGTAACGCACGCTGATGCCACTGGAGCTGGTGACAGAACCTTGCTTGAAGATGGGCATTCTTTACTAAGCTGGTTTCAATAAGACTCATCTTTCAGAACACCCTGTGAACTTTCTTCTAACTGATTAAAGATATCTGATTTTCAACGTATATTTATTATCTTAATTTCAACTGATTGTATATGTGAGGCTATTAACTCAATTACTACTGAAATATCTCTCGCTTTCTAAAACCTTGCTCCAGGTGAGGCTCAAACTCACAACCTCGGCATTGCTCTGCTGAATACTGTCTTATAAGTACCGCGCGCTGACCGATTGCGCCACTGGGGCTGACATCTTTTTGCGCCATTGTAGTTTTTGACCGATTGCGCTACTGCAGCTGTTGACTCGAATACATATTACCAAAGACTAACTGATTACAGACATCTGCTCTTCAACCAGTCTTTAATATTAAGCCATGACCTTAGCTGGTGATTGATTGTTTGATTGATTACTGTCTTATAAGCATCACGCTCACCGCTTGCACCACTGCAGCTGATGACTAGTTGAGACATTGTACCTTTTGACCAAATGCACTACTGGAGCTGTTGACTCAACCGCATATTACTGAACAGTATGGTCTTTAATCAGACTGATTTTCAAAACTACACCGTGATCTTTCTTCTAGGTAAAAACACGAATCTTGATTTCAACTGATTGTATATGTTAGGCTGTGACCTCCATTGCTACTGAAATGTCTCGCTTTCTAAAACCTTGTTCCAGGTGAGGCTCGGACTCACAACCTCGGCATTGCTCTGCTGAATACTGTCTTATAAGTACCGCGCGCTGACCGATTGCGCCACTGGAGCTGACTTCTTAGTTCGCCATTGTAGTTTTTTACCGATTGCACTACTTGAGCTGACCACATTGACCAGCTGATTACTGTCTTATAAGTAACGCACGCTGATGCCACTGGAGCTGGTGACAGAACCTTGCTTGAAGATGGGCATTCTTTACTAAGCTGGTTTCAATGAGACTCATCTTTCAGAACACCCTGTGATCTTTCTTCTAACTGATTAAAGATATCTGATTTTCAACGTATATTTATTATCTTAATTTCAACTGATTGTATATGTTAGGCTATGAACTCAATTGCTACTGAAATAGCTCTCGCTTTCTAAAACCTTGCTCCAGGTGAGGCTCGAACTCACAACCTCGGCATTGCTCTGCTGAATACTGTCTTATAAGTACCCCTCGCTGACCGATTGCGCCACTGGGGCTGACATCTTTTGACGCCATTGTAGTTTTTGACCGATTGCGCTACTGGAGCTGTTGACTCGAATACATATTACCAAAGACTAACTGATTACAGACATCTGCTCTTCAACCAGTCTTTAATATTAAGCCATGACCTTAGCTGGTGATTGATTGTTTGATTGATTACTGTCTTATAAGCATCGCGCTCACCGCTTGTACCACTGGAGCTGATGACTAGTTGAGACATTGTACCTTTTGACCAAATGCACTACTGGAGCTGTTGACTCAACCGCATATTACTGAACAGTATGGTCTTTAATCAGACTGATTTTCAAAACTACACCGTGATCTTTCTTCTAGGTAAAAACACGAATCTTGATTTCAACTGATTGTATATGTTAGGCTGTGACCTCCATTGCTACTGAAATGTCTCGCTTTCTAAAATCTTGCTCCAGGTGAGGCTCAAATTCACAACCTCGGCATTGCTCTGCTGAATACTGTCTTATAAGTACCGCGCGCTGACCGATTGCGCCACTGGAGCTGACATCTTAGTTCGCCATTGTAGTTTTTTACCGATTGCACTACTTGAGCTGACTACATTGACCAGCTGATTACTGTCTTATAAGTAACGCACGCTGATGCCACTGGAGCTGGTGACAGAACCTTGCTTGAAGATGGGCATTCTTTACTAAGCTGGTTTCAATGAGACTCATCTTTCAGAACACCCTGTGATCTTTCTTCTAACTGATTAAAGATATCTGATTTTCAACGTATATTTATTATCTTAATTTCAACTGATTGTATATGTTAGGCTATGAACTCAATTGCTACTGAAATATCTCTCGCTTTCTAAAACCTTGCTCCAGGTGAGGCTCGAACTCACAACCTCGGCATCGCTCTGCTGAATACTGTCTTATAAGTACCGCGCGCTGACCGATTGCGCTACTGGAGCTGTTGACTCGAATACATATTACCAAAGACTAACTGATTGCAGACATCTGCTCTTCAAACAGTCTTTAATATTAAGCCTTGACTTTAAATGGTGATTGATTGTTTGATTGATTACTGTCTTATAAGCATCGCGCTCACCGCTTGCACCACTGGAGCTGATGACTAGTTGAGACATTGTACCTTTTGACCGAATGCACTACTGGAGCTGTTGACTCAACCTCATATTACTGAACAGTATGGTATTTAATCAAACTGATTTTCAAAACTACACCGTGATCTTTCTTCTAGGTAAAAACACGAATCTTGATTTCAACTGATTGTATATGTTAGGCTGTGACCTCCATTGCTACTGAAATGTCTCGCTTTCCAAAATCTTGCTCCAGGTGAGGCTCGAACTCACAACCTCGGCATTGCTCTGCTGAATACTGTCTTATAAGTACCCGCGCGCTGACCGATTGCGCCACTGGAGCTGACATCTTAGTTCGCCATTGTAGTTTTTTACCGATTGCACTACTTGAGCTGACCACATTGACCAGCTGTTTACTGTCTTATAAGTAACGCACGCTGATGCCACTGGAGCTGGTGACAGAACCTTGCTTGAAGATGGGCATTCTTTACTAAGCTGGTTTCAATAAGACTCATCTTTCAGAACACCCTGTGAACTTTCTTCTAACTGATTAAAGATATCTGATTTTCAACGTATATTTATTATCTTAATTTCAACTGATTGTATATGTGAGGCTATTAACTCAATTGCTACTGAAATATCTCTCGCTTTCTAAAACCTTGCTCCAGGTGAGGCTCAAACTCACAACCTCGGCATTGCTCTGCTGAATACTGTCTTATAAGTACCGCGCGCTGACCGATTGCGCCACTGGGGCTGACATCTTTTTGCGCCATTGTAGTTTTTGACCGATTGCGCTACTGCAGCTGTTGACTCGAATACATATTACCAAAGACTAACTGATTACAGACATCTGCTCTTCAACCAGTCTTTAATATTAAGCCATGACCTTAGCTGGTGATTGATTGTTTGATTGATTACTGTCTTATAAGCATCACGCTCACCGCTTGCACCACTGGAGCTGATGACTAGTTGAGACATTGTACCTTTTGACCAAATGCACTACTGGAGCTGTTGACTCAACCGCATATTACTGAACAGTATGGTCTTTAATCAGACTGATTTTCAAAACTACACCGTGATCTTTCTTCTAGGTAAAAACACGAATCTTGATTTCAACTGATTGTATATGTTAGGCTGTGACCTCCATTGCTACTGAAATGTCTCGCTTTCTAAAACCTTGTTCCAGGTGAGGCTCGGACTCACAACCTCGGCATTGCTCTGCTGAATACTGTCTTATAAGTACCGCGCGCTGACCGATTGCGCCACTGGAGCTGACTTCTTAGTTCGCCATTGTAGTTTTTTACCGATTGCACTACTTGAGCTGACCACATTGACCAGCTGATTACTGTCTTATAAGTAACGCACGCTGATGCCACTGGAGCTGGTGACAGAACCTTGCTTGAAGATGGGCATTCTTTACTAAGCTGGTTTCAATGAGACTCATCTTTCAGAACACCCTGTGATCTTTCTTCTAACTGATTAAAGATATCTGATTTTCAACGTATATTTATTATCTTAATTTCAACTGATTGTATATGTTAGGCTATGAACTCAATTGCTACTGAAATATCTCTCGCTTTCTAAAACCTTGCTCCAGGTGAGGCTCGAACTCACAACCTCGGCATCGCTCTGCTGAATACTGTCTTATAAGTACCGCGCGCTGACCGATTGCGCCACTGGGGCTGGCATCTTCGACGCCATTGTAGTTTTTGACCGATTGCGCTACTGGAGCTGTTGACTCAAATACATATTACCAAAGACTAACTGATTGCAGACATCTGCTCTTCAAACAGTCTTTAATATTAAGCCTTGACTTTAAATGGTGATTGATTGTTTGATTGATTACTGTCTTATAAGCATCGCGCTCACCGCTTGCACCACTGGAGCTGATGACTAGATGAGACATTGTACCTTTTGACCGAATGCACTACTGGAGCTGTTGACTCAACCGCATATTACTGAACAGTATGGTCTTTAATCAAACTGATTTTCAAAACTACACCGTGATCTTTCTTCTAGGTAAAAACACGAATCTTGATTTCAACTGATTGTATATGTTAGGCTGTGACCTCCATTGCTACTGAAATGTCTCGCTTTCTAAAATCTTGCTCCAGGTGAGGCTCGAACTCACAACCTCGGCATTGCTCTGCTGAATACTGTCTTATAAGTACCGCGCGCTGACCGATTGCGCCACTGGAGCTGACAACTTAGTTCGCCATTGTAGTTTTTTACCGATTGCACTACTTGAGCTGACTACATTGACCAGCTGATTACTGTCTTATAAGTAACGCACGCTGATGCCACTGGAGCTGGTGACAGAACCTTGCTTGAAGATGGGCATTCTTTACTAAGCTGGTTTCAATGAGACTCATCTTTCAGAACACCCTGTGAACTTTCTTCTAACTGATTAAAGATATCTGATTTTCAACGTATATTTATTATCTTAATTTCAACTGATTGTATATGTTAGGCTATGAACTCATTTGCTACTGAAATAGCTCTCGCTTTCTAAAACCTTGCTCCAGGTGAGGCTCGAACTCACAACCTCGGCATTGCTCTGCTGAATAATGTCTTATAAGTACCCCTCGCTGACCGATTGCGCCACTGGGGCTGACATCTTTGACGCCATTGTAGTTTTTGACCGATTGCGCTACTGGAGCTGTTGACTCGAATACATATTACCAAAGACTAACTGATTACAGACATCTGCTCTTCAACCAGTCTTTAATATTAAGCCATGACCTTAGCTGGTGATTGATTGTTTGATTGATTACTGTCTTATAAGCATCGCGCTCACCGCTTGCACCACTGGAGCTGATGACTAGTTGAGACATTGTACCTTTTGACCAAATGCACTACTGGAGCTGTTGACTCAACCGCATATTACTGAACAGTATGGTCTTTAATCAGACTGATTTTCAAAACTACACCGTGATCTTTCTTCTAGGTAAAAACACGAATCTTGATTTCAACTGATTGTATATGTTAGGCTGTGACCTCCATTGCTACTGAAATGTCTCGCTTTCTAAAACCTTGCTCCAGGTGAGGCTCGAACTCACAACCTCGGCATTGCTCTGCTGAATACTGTCTTATAAGTACCGCGCACTGACCGATTGCGCCACTGGGGCTGAAAACTTTGTGCGCCATTGTAGTTTTTGACCGATTGCGCTACCGGAGCTGTTGACTCGAATACATATTACCAAAGACTAACTGATTACAGACATCTGCTCTTCAACCAGTCTTTAATATTAAGCCATGACCTTAGCTGGTGATTGATTGTTTGATTGATTACTGTCTTATAAGCATCACGCTCACCGCTTGCACCACTGGAGCTGATGACTAGTTGAGACATTGTACCTTTTGACCGAATGCACTACTGGAGCTGTTGACTCAACCTCATATTACTGAACAGTATGGTATTTAATCAAACTGATTTTCAAAACTACACCGTGATCTTTCTTCTAGGTAAAAACACGAATCTTGATTTCAACAGATTGTATATGTTAGGCTGTGACCTCCATTGCTACTGAAATGTCTCGCTTTCCAAAATCTTGCTCCAGGTGAGGCTCGAACTCACAACCTCGGCATTGCTCTGCTGAATACTGTCTTATAAGTACCGCGCGCTGACCGATTGCGCCACTGGAGCTGACATCTTAGTTCGCCATTGTAGTTTTTTACCGATTGCACTACTTGAGCTGACCACATTGACCAGCTGTTTACTGTCTTATAAGTAACGCACGCTGATGCCACTGGAGCTGGTGACAGAACCTTGCTTGAAGATGGGCATTCTTTACTAAGCTGGTTTCAATAAGACTCATCTTTCAGAACACCCTGTGAACTTTCTTCTAACTGATTAAAGATATCTGATTTTCAACGTATATTTATTATCTTAATTTCAACTGATTGTATATGTGAGGCTATTAACTCAATTGCTACTGAAATATCTCTCGCTTTCTAAAACCTTGCTCCAGGTGAGGCTCAAACTCACAACCTCGGCATTGCTCTGCTGAATACTGTCTTATAAGTACCGCGCGCTGACCGATTGCGCCACTGGGGCTGACATCTTTTTGCGCCATTGTAGTTTTTGACCGATTGCGCTACTGCAGCTGTTGACTCGAATACATATTACCAAAGACTAACTGATTACAGACATCTGCTCTTCAACCAGTCTTTAATATTAAGCCATGACCTTAGCTGGTGATTGATTGTTTGATTGATTACTGTCTTATAAGCATCACGCTCACCGCTTGCACCACTGGAGCTGATGACTAGTTGAGACATTGTACCTTTTGACCAAATGCACTACTGGAGCTGTTGACTCAACCGCATATTACTGAACAGTATGGTCTTTAATCAGACTGATTTTCAAAACTACACCGTGATCTTTCTTCTAGGTAAAAACACGAATCTTGATTTCAACTGATTGTATATGTTAGGCTGTGACCTCCATTGCTACTGAAATGTCTCGCTTTCTAAAACCTTGTTCCAGGTGAGGCTCGGACTCACAACCTCGGCATTGCTCTGCTGAATACTGTCTTATAAGTACCGCGCGCTGACCGATTGCGCCACTGGAGCTGACTTCTTAGTTCGCCATTGTAGTTTTTTACCGATTGCACTACTTGAGCTGACCACATTGACCAGCTGATTACTGTCTTATAAGTAACGCACGCTGATGCCACTGGAGCTGGTGACAGAACCTTGCTTGAAGATGGGCATTCTTTACTAAGCTGGTTTCAATGAGACTCATCTTTCAGAACACCCTGTGATCTTTCTTCTAACTGATTAAAGATATCTGATTTTCAACGTATATTTATTATCTTAATTTCAACTGATTGTATATGTTAGGCTATGAACTCAATTGCTACTGAAATATCTCTCGCTTTCTAAAACCTTGCTCCAGGTGAGGCTCGAACTCACAACCTCGGCATCGCTCTGCTGAATACTGTCTTATAAGTACCGCGCGCTGACCGATTGCGCCACTGGGGCTGGCATCTTCGACGCCATTGTAGTTTTTGACCGATTGCGCTACTGGAGCTGTTGACTCAAATACATATTACCAAAGACTAACTGATTGCAGACATCTGCTCTTCAAACAGTCTTTAATATTAAGCCTTGACTTTAAATGGTGATTGATTGTTTGATTGATTACTGTCTTATAAGCATCGCGCTCACCGCTTGCACCACTGGAGCTGATGACTAGATGAGACATTGTACCTTTTGACCGAATGCACTACTGGAGCTGTTGACTCAACCGCATATTACTGAACAGTATGGTCTTTAATCAAACTGATTTTCAAAACTACACCGTGATCTTTCTTCTAGGTAAAAACACGAATCTTGATTTCAACTGATTGTATATGTTAGGCTGTGACCTCCATTGCTACTGAAATGTCTCGCTTTCTAAAATCTTGCTCCAGGTGAGGCTCGAACTCACAACCTCGGCATTGCTCTGCTGAATACTGTCTTATAAGTACCGCGCGCTGACCGATTGCGCCACTGGAGCTGACAACTTAGTTCGCCATTGTAGTTTTTTACCGATTGCACTACTTGAGCTGACTACATTGACCAGCTGATTACTGTCTTATAAGTAACGCACGCTGATGCCACTGGAGCTGGTGACAGAACCTTGCTTGAAGATGGGCATTCTTTACTAAGCTGGTTTCAATGAGACTCATCTTTCAGAACACCCTGTGAACTTTCTTCTAACTGATTAAAGATATCTGATTTTCAACGTATATTTATTATCTTAATTTCAACTGATTGTATATGTTAGGCTATGAACTCAATTGCTACTGAAATAGCTCTCGCTTTCTAAAACCTTGCTCCAGGTGAGGCTCGAACTCACAACCTCGGCATTGCTCTGCTGAATAATGTCTTATAAGTACCCCTCGCTGACCGATTGCGCCACTGGGGCTGACATCTTTGACGCCATTGTAGTTTTTGACCGATTGCGCTACTGGAGCTGTTGACTCGAATACATATTACCAAAGACTAACTGATTACAGACATCTGCTCTTCAACCAGTCTTTAATATTAAGCCATGACCTTAGCTGGTGATTGATTGTTTGATTGATTACTGTCTTATAAGCATCGCGCTCACCGCTTGCACCACTGGAGCTGATGACTAGTTGAGACATTGTACCTTTTGACCAAATGCACTACTGGAGCTGTTGACTCAACCGCATATTACTGAACAGTATGGTCTTTAATCAGACTGATTTTCAAAACTACACCGTGATCTTTCTTCTAGGTAAAAACACGAATCTTGATTTCAACTGATTGTATATGTTAGGCTGTGACCTCCATTGCTACTGAAATGTCTCGCTTTCTAAAACCTTGCTCCAGGTGAGGCTCGAACTCACAACCTCGGCATTGCTCTGCTGAATACTGTCTTATAAGTACCGCGCACTGACCGATTGCGCCACTGGGGCTGAAAACTTTGTGCGCCATTGTAGTTTTTGACCGATTGCGCTACCGGAGCTGTTGACTCGAATACATATTACCAAAGACTAACTGATTACAGACATCTGCTCTTCAACCAGTCTTTAATATTAAGCCATGACCTTAGCTGGTGATTGATTGTTTGATTGATTACTGTCTTATAAGCATCACGCTCACCGCTTGCACCACTGGAGCTGATGACTAGTTGAGACATTGTACCTTTTGACCAAATGCACTACTGGAGCTGTTGACTCAACCGCATATTACTGAACAGTATGGTCTTTAATCAGACTGATTTTCAAAACTACACCGTGATCTTTCTTCTAGGTAAAAACACGAATCTTGATTTCAACTGATTGTATATGTTAGGCTGTGACCTCCATTGCTACTGAAATGTCTCGCTTTCTAAAACCTTGTTCCAGGTGAGGCTCGGACTCACAACCTCGGCATTGCTCTGCTGAATACTGTCTTATAAGTACCGCGCGCTGACCGATTGCGCCACTGGAGCTGACTTCTTAGTTCGCCATTGTAGTTGTTTACCGATTGCACTACTTGAGCTGACTACATTGACCAGCTGAATACTGTCTTATAAGTAACGCACGCTGATGCCACTGGAGCTGGTGACAGAACCTTGCTTGAAGATGGGCATTCTTTACTAAGCTGGTTTCAATGAGACTCATCTTTCAGAACACCCTGTGATCTTTCTTCTAACTGATTAAAGATATCTGATTTTCAACGTATATTTATTATCTTAATTTCAACTGATTGTATATGTTAGGCTATGAACTCAATTGCTACTGAAATATCTCTCGCTTTCTAAAACCTTGCTCCAGGTGAGGCTCGAACTCACAACCTCGGCATCGCTCTGCTGAATACTGTCTTATAAGTACCGCGCGCTGACCGATTGCGCTACTGGAGCTGTTGACTCGAATACATATTACCAAAGACTAACTGATTGCAGACATCTGCTCTTCAAACAGTCTTTAATATTAAGCCTTGACTTTAAATGGTGATTGATTGTTTGATTGATTACTGTCTTATAAGCATCGCGCTCACCGCTTGCACCACTGGAGCTGATGACTAGTTGAGACATTGTACCTTTTGACCGAATGCACTACTGGAGCTGTTGACTCAACCGCATATTACTGAACAGTATGGTATTTAATCAAACTGATTTTCAAAACTACACCGTGATCTTTCTTCTAGATAAAAACACGAATCTTGATTTCAACTGATTGTATATGTTAGGCTGTGACCTCCATTGCTACTGAAATGTCTCGCTTTCTAAAATCTTGCTCCAGGTGAGGCTCGAACTCACAACCTCGGCATTGCTCTGCTGAATACTGTCTTATAAGTACCGTGCGCTGACCGATTGCGCCACTGGAGCTGACATCTTAGTTCGCCATTGTAGTTTTTTACCGATTGCACTACTTGAGCTGACCACATTGACCAGCTGTTTACTGTCTTATAAGTAACGCACGCTGATGCCACTGGAGCTGGTGACAGAACCTTGCTTGAAGATGGGCATTCTTTACTAAGCTGGTTTCAATGAGACTCATCTTTCAGAACACCCTGTGAACTTTCTTCTAACTGATTAAAGATATCTGATTTTCAACGTATATTTATTATCTTAATTTCAACTGATTGTATATGTTAGGCTATTAACTCAATTACTACTGAAATATCTCTCGCTTTCTAAAACCTTGCTCCAGGTGAGGCTCAAACTCACAACCTCGGCATTGCTCTGCTGAATACTGTCTTATAAGTACCGCACGCTGACTGATTGCGCCACTGGGGCTGACATCTTTGTGCGCCATTGTAGTTTTTGACCGATTGCGCTACTGCAGCTGTTGACTCGAATACATATTACCAAAGACTAACTGATTACAGACATCTGCTCTTCAACCAGTCTTTAATATTAAGCCATGACCTTAGCTGGTGATTGATTGTTTGATTGATTACTGTCTTATAAGCATCGCGCTCACCGCTTGCACCACTGGAGCTGATGACTAGATGAGACATTGTACCTTTTGACCGAATGCACTACTGGAGCTGTTGACTCAACCGCATATTACTGAACAGTATGGTATTTAATCAAACTGATTTTCAAAACTACACCGTGATCTTTCTTCTAGGTAAAAACACGAATCTTGATTTCAACTGAGTGTATATGTTAGGCTGTGACCTCCATTGCTACTGAAATGTCTCGCTTTCTAAAATCTTGCTCCAGGTGAGGCTCGAACTCACAACCTCGGCATTGCTCTGCTGAATACTGTCTTATAAGTACCGCGCGCTGACCGATTGCGCCACTGGAGCTGACAACTTAGTTCGCCATTGTAGTTTTTTACCGATTGCACTACTTGAGCTGACTACATTGACCAGCTGATTACTGTCTTATAAGTAACGCACGCTGATGCCACTGGAGCTGGTGACAGAACCTTGCTTGAAGATGGGCATTCTTTACTAAGCTGGTTTCAATGAGACTCATCTTTCAGAACACCCTGTGAACTTTCTTCTAACTGATTAAAGATATCTGATTTTCAACGTATATTTATTATCTTAATTTCAACTGATTGTATATGTTAGGCTATGAACTCAATTGCTACTGAAATAGCTCTCGCTTTCTAAAACCTTGCTCCAGGTGAGGCTCGAACTCACAACCTCGGCATTGCTCTGCTGAATACTGTCTTATAAGTACCCCTCGCTGACCGATTGCGCCACTGGGGCTGACATCTTTGACGCCATTGTAGTTTTTGACCGATTGCGCTACTGGAGCTGTTGACTCGAATACATATTACCAAAGACTAACTGATTACAGACATCTGCTCTTCAACCAGTCTTTAATATTAAGCCATGACCTTAGCTGGTGATTGATTGTTTGATTGATTACTGTCTTATAAGCATCGCGCTCACCGCTTGCACCACTGGAGCTGATGACTAGTTGAGACATTGTACCTTTTGACCAAATGCACTACTGGAGCTGTTGACTCAACCGCATATTACTGAACAGTATGGTCTTTAATCAGACTGATTTTCAAAACTACACCGTGATCTTTCTTCTAGGTAAAAACACGAATCTTGATTTCAACTGATTGTATATGTTAGGCTGTGACCTCCATTGCTACTGAAATGTCTCGCTTTCTAAAACCTTGCTCCAGGTGAGGCTCGAACTCACAACCTCGGCATTGCTCTGCTGAATACTGTCTTATAAGTACCGCGCACTGACCGATTGCGCCACTGGGGCTGAAAACTTTGTGCGCCATTGTAGTTTTTGTCCGATTGCGCTACTGGAGCTGTTGACTCGAATACATATTACCAAAGACTAACTGATTACAGACATCTGCTCTTCAACCAGTCTTTAATATTAAGCCATGACCTTAGCTGGTGATTGATTGTTTGATTGATTACTGTCTTATAAGCATCACGCTCACCGCTTGCACCACTGGAGCTGATGACTAGTTGAGACATTGTACCTTTTGACCAAATGCACTACTGGAGCTGTTGACTCAACCGCATATTACTGAACAGTATGGTCTTTAATCAGACTGATTTTCAAAACTACACCGTGATCTTTCTTCTAGGTAAAAACACGAATCTTGATTTCAACTGATTGTATATGTTAGGCTGTGACCTCCATTGCTACTGAAATGTCTCGCTTTCTAAAACCTTGTTGCAGGTGAGGCTCGGACTCACAACCTCGGCATTGCTCTGCTGAATACTGTCTTATAAGTACCGCGCGCTGACCGATTGCGCCACTGGAGCTGACTTCTTAGTTCGCCATTGTAGTTGTTTACCGATTGCACTACTTGAGCTGACTACATTGACCAGCTGATTACTGTCTTATAAGTAACGCACGCTGATGCCACTGGAGCTGGTGACAGAACCTTGCTTGAAGATGGGCATTCTTTACTAAGCTGGTTTCAATGAGACTCATCTTTCAGAACACCCTGTGATCTTTCTTCTAACTGATTAAAGATATCTGATTTTCAACGTATATTTATTATCTTAATTTCAACTGATTGTATATGTTAGGCTATGAATTCAATTGCTACTGAAATATCTCTCGCTTTCTAAAACCTTGCTCCAGGTGAGGCTCGAACTCACAACCTCGGCATCACTCTGCTGAATACTGTCTTATAAGTACCGCGCGCTGACCGATTGCGCTACTGGAGCTGTTGACTCGAATACATATTACCAAAGACTAACTGATTGCAGACATCTGCTCTTCAAACAGTCTTTAATATTAAGCCTTGACTTTAAATGGTGATTGATTGTTTGATTGATTACTGTCTTATAAGCATCGCGCTCACCGCTTGCACCACTGGAGCTGATGACTAGTTGAGACATTGTACCTTTTGACCGAATGCACTACTGGAGCTGTTGACTCAACCGCATATTACTGAACAGTATGGTATTTAATCAAACTGATTTTCAAAACTACACCGTGATCTTTCTTCTAGGTAAAAACACGAATCTTGATTTCAACTGATTGTATATGTTAGGCTGTGACCTCCATTGCTACTGAAATGTCTCGCTTTCTAAAATCTTGCTCCAGGTGAGGCTCGAACTCACAACCTCGGCATTGCTCTGCTGAATACTGTCTTATAAGTACCGCGCGCTGACCAATTGCGCCACTGGAGCTGACATCTTAGTTCGCCATTGTAGTTTTTTACCGATTGCACTACTTGAGCTGACCACATTGACCAGCTGTTTACTGTCTTATAAGTAACGCACGCTGATGCCACTGGAGCTGGTGACAGAACCTTGCTTGAAGATGGGCATTCTTTACTAAGCTGGTTTCAATGAGACTCATCTTTCAGAACACCCTGTGAACTTTCTTCTAACTGATTAAAGATATCTGATTTTCAACGTATATTTATTATCTTAATTTCAACTGATTGTATATGTTAGGCTATTAACTCAATTACTACTGAAATATCTCTCGCTTTCTAAAACCTTGCTCCAGGTGAGGCTCAAACTCACAACCTCGGCATTGCTCTGCTGAATACTGTCTTATAAGTACCGCGCGCTGACTGATTGCGCCACTGGGGCTGACATCTTTGTGCGCCATTGTAGTTTTTGACCGATTGCGCTACTGCAGCTGTTGACTCGAATACATATTACCAAAGACTAACTGATTACAGACATCTGCTCTTCAACCAGTCTTTAATATTAAGCCATGACCTTAGCTGGTGATTGATTGTTTGATTGATTACTGTCTTATAAGCATCACGCTCACCGCTTGCACCACTGGAGCTGATGACTAGTTGAGACATTGTACCTTTTGACCAAATGCACTACTGGAGCTGTTGACTCAACCGCATATTACTGAACAGTATGGTCTTTAATCAGACTGATTTTCAAAACTACACCGTGATCTTTCTTCTAGGTAAAAACATGAATCTTGATTTCAACTGATTGTATATGTTAGGCTGTGACCTCCATTGCTACTGAAATGTCTCGCTTTCTAAAATCTTGCTCCAGGTGAGGCTCAAATTCACAACCTCGGCATTGCTCTGCTGAATACTGTCTTATAAGTACCGCGCACTGACCGATTGCGCCACTGGGGCTGAAAACTTTGTGCGCCATTGTAGCTTTTGTCCGATTGCGCTACTGGAGCTGTTGACTCGAATACATATTACCAAAGACTAACTGATTACAGACATCTGCTCTTCAACCAGTCTTTAATATTAAGCCATGACCTTAGCTGGTGATTGATTGTTTGATTGATTACTGTCTTATAAGCATCACGCTCACCGCTTGCACCACTGGAGCTGATGACTAGTTGAGACATTGTACCTTTTGACCAAATGCACTACTGGAGCTGTTGACTCAACCGCATATTACTGAACAGTATGGTCTTTAATCAGACTGATTTTCAAAACTACACCGTGATCTTTCTTCTAGGTAAAAACACGAATCTTGATTTCAACTGATTGTATATGTTAGGCTGTGACCTCCATTGCTACTGAAATGTCTCGCTTTCTAAAACCTTGTTGCAGGTGAGGCTCGGACTCACAACCTCGGCATTGCTCTGCTGAATACTGTCTTATAAGTACCGCGCGCTGACCGATTGCGCCACTGGAGCTGACTTCTTAGTTCGCCATTGTAGTTGTTTACCGATTGCACTACTTGAGCTGACTACATTGACCAGCTGATTACTGTCTTATAAGTAACGCACGCTGATGCCACTGGAGCTGGTGACAGAACCTTGCTTGAAGATGGGCATTCTTTACTAAGCTGGTTTCAATGAGACTCATCTTTCAGAACACCCTGTGATCTTTCTTCTAACTGATTAAAGATATCTGATTTTCAACGTATATTTATTATCTTAATTTCAACTGATTGTATATGTTAGGCTATGAATTCAATTGCTACTGAAATATCTCTCGCTTTCTAAAACCTTGCTCCAGGTGAGGCTCGAACTCACAACCTCGGCATCACTCTGCTGAATACTGTCTTATAAGTACCGCGCGCTGACCGATTGCGCTACTGGAGCTGTTGACTCGAATACATATTACCAAAGACTAACTGATTGCAGACATCTGCTCTTCAAACAGTCTTTAATATTAAGCCTTGACTTTAAATGGTGATTGATTGTTTGATTGATTACTGTCTTATAAGCATCGCGCTCACCGCTTGCACCACTGGAGCTGATGACTAGTTGAGACATTGTACCTTTTGACCGAATGCACTACTGGAGCTGTTGACTCAACCGCATATTACTGAACAGTATGGTATTTAATCAAACTGATTTTCAAAACTACACCGTGATCTTTCTTCTAGGTAAAAACACGAATCTTGATTTCAACTGATTGTATATGTTAGGCTGTGACCTCCATTGCTACTGAAATGTCTCGCTTTCTAAAATCTTGCTCCAGGTGAGGCTCGAACTCACAACCTCGGCATTGCTCTGCTGAATACTGTCTTATAAGTACCGCGCGCTGACCAATTGCGCCACTGGAGCTGACATCTTAGTTCGCCATTGTAGTTTTTTACCGATTGCACTACTTGAGCTGACCACATTGACCAGCTGTTTACTGTCTTATAAGTAACGCACGCTGATGCCACTGGAGCTGGTGACAGAACCTTGCTTGAAGATGGGCATTCTTTACTAAGCTGGTTTCAATGAGACTCATCTTTCAGAACACCCTGTGAACTTTCTTCTAACTGATTAAAGATATCTGATTTTCAACGTATATTTATTATCTTAATTTCAACTGATTGTATATGTTAGGCTATTAACTCAATTACTACTGAAATATCTCTCGCTTTCTAAAACCTTGCTCCAGGTGAGGCTCAAACTCACAACCTCGGCATTGCTCTGCTGAATACTGTCTTATAAGTACCGCGCGCTGACTGATTGCGCCACTGGGGCTGACATCTTTGTGCGCCATTGTAGTTTTTGACCGATTGCGCTACTGCAGCTGTTGACTCGAATACATATTACCAAAGACTAACTGATTACAGACATCTGCTCTTCAACCAGTCTTTAATATTAAGCCATGACCTTAGCTGGTGATTGATTGTTTGATTGATTACTGTCTTATAAGCATCACGCTCACCGCTTGCACCACTGGAGCTGATGACTAGTTGAGACATTGTACCTTTTGACCAAATGCACTACTGGAGCTGTTGACTCAACCGCATATTACTGAACAGTATGGTCTTTAATCAGACTGATTTTCAAAACTACACCGTGATCTTTCTTCTAGGTAAAAACACGAATCTTGATTTCAACTGATTGTATATGTTAGGCTGTGACCTCCATTGCTACTGAAATGTCTCGCTTTCTAAAATCTTGCTCCAGGTGAGGCTCAAATTCACAACCTCGGCATTGCTCTGCTGAATACTGTCTTATAAGTACCGCGCACTGACCGATTGCGCCACTGGGGCTGAAAACTTTGTGCGCCATTGTAGTTTTTGTCCGATTGCGCTACTGGAGCTGTTGACTCGAATACATATTACCAAAGACTAACTGATTACAGACATCTGCTCTTCAACCAGTCTTTAATATTAAGCCATGAACTTAGCTGGTGATTGATTGTTTGATTGATTACTGTCTTATAAGCATCACGCTCACCGCTTGCACCACTGGAGCTGATGACTAGTTGAGACATTGTACCTTTTGACCAAATGCACTACTGGAGCTGTTGACTCAACCGCATATTACTGAACAGTATGGTCTTTAATCAGACTGATTTTCAAAACTACACCGTGATCTTTCTTCTAGGTAAAAACACGAATCTTGATTTCAACTGATTGTATATGTTAGGCTGTGACCTCCATTGCTACTGAAATGTCTCGCTTTCTAAAACCTTGTTGCAGGTGAGGCTCGGACTCACAACCTCGGCATTGCTCTGCTGAATACTGTCTTATAAGTACCGCGCGCTGACCGATTGCGCCACTGGAGCTGACTTCTTAGTTCGCCATTGTAGTTGTTTACCGATTGCACTACTTGAGCTGACTACATTGACCAGCTGATTACTGTCTTATAAGTAACGCACGCTGATGCCACTGGAGCTGGTGACAGAACCTTGCTTGAAGATGGGCATTCTTTACTAAGCTGGTTTCAATGAGACTCATCTTTCAGAACACCCTGTGATCTTTCTTCTAACTGATTAAAGATATCTGATTTTCAACGTATATTTATTATCTTAATTTCAACTGATTGTATATGTTAGGCTATGAATTCAATTGCTACTGAAATATCTCTCGCTTTCTAAAACCTTGCTCCAGGTGAGGCTCGAACTCACAACCTCGGCATCACTCTGCTGAATACTGTCTTATAAGTACCGCGCGCTGACCGATTGCGCTACTGGAGCTGTTGACTCGAATACATATTACCAAAGACTAACTGATTGCAGACATCTGCTCTTCAAACAGTCTTTAATATTAAGCCTTGACTTTAAATGGTGATTGATTGTTTGATTGATTACTGTCTTATAAGCATCGCGCTCACCGCTTGCACCACTGGAGCTGATGACTAGTTGAGACATTGTACCTTTTGACCGAATGCACTACTGGAGCTGTTGACTCAACCGCATATTACTGAACAGTATGGTATTTAATCAAACTGATTTTCAAAACTACACCGTGATCTTTCTTCTAGGTAAAAACACGAATCTTGATTTCAACTGATTGTATATGTTAGGCTGTGACCTCCATTGCTACTGAAATGTCTCGCTTTCTAAAATCTTGCTCCAGGTGAGGCTCGAACTCACAACCTCGGCATTGCTCTGCTGAATACTGTCTTATAAGTACCGCGCGCTGACCAATTGCGCCACTGGAGCTGACATCTTAGTTCGCCATTGTAGTTTTTTACCGATTGCACTACTTGAGCTGACCACATTGACCAGCTGTTTACTGTCTTATAAGTAACGCACGCTGATGCCACTGGAGCTGGTGACAGAACCTTGCTTGAAGATGGGCATTCTTTACTAAGCTGGTTTCAATGAGACTCATCTTTCAGAACACCCTGTGAACTTTCTTCTAACTGATTAAAGATATCTGATTTTCAACGTATATTTATTATCTTAATTTCAACTGATTGTATATGTTAGGCTATTAACTCAATTACTACTGAAATATCTCTCGCTTTCTAAAACCTTGCTCCAGGTGAGGCTCAAACTCACAACCTCGGCATTGCTCTGCTGAATACTGTCTTATAAGTACCGCGCGCTGACTGATTGCGCCACTGGGGCTGACATCTTTGTGCGCCATTGTAGTTTTTGACCGATTGCGCTACTGCAGCTGTTGACTCGAATACATATTACCAAAGACTAACTGATTACAGACATCTGCTCTTCAACCAGTCTTTAATATTAAGCCATGACCTTAGCTGGTGATTGATTGTTTGATTGATTACTGTCTTATAAGCATCACGCTCACCGCTTGCACCACTGGAGCTGATGACTAGTTGAGACATTGTACCTTTTGACCAAATGCACTACTGGAGCTGTTGACTCAACCGCATATTACTGAACAGTATGGTCTTTAATCAGACTGATTTTCAAAACTACACCGTGATCTTTCTTCTAGGTAAAAACACGAATCTTGATTTCAACTGATTGTATATGTTAGGCTGTGACCTCCATTGCTACTGAAATGTCTCGCTTTCTAAAATCTTGCTCCAGGTGAGGCTCAAATTCACAACCTCGGCATTGCTCTGCTGAATACTGTCTTATAAGTACCGCGCACTGACCGATTGCGCCACTGGGGCTGAAAACTTTGTGCGCCATTGTAGTTTTTGTCCGATTGCGCTACTGGAGCTGTTGACTCGAATACATATTACCAAAGACTAACTGATTACAGACATCTGCTCTTCAACCAGTCTTTAATATTAAGCCATGACCTTAGCTGGTGATTGATTGTTTGATTGATTACTGTCTTATAAGCATCACGCTCACCGCTTGCACCACTGGAGCTGATGACTAGTTGAGACATTGTACCTTTTGACCAAATGCACTACTGGAGCTGTTGACTCAACCGCATATTACTGAACAGTATGGTCTTTAATCAGACTGATTTTCAAAACTACACCGTGATCTTTCTTCTAGGTAAAAACACGAATCTTGATTTCAACTGATTGTATATGTTAGGCTGTGACCTCCATTGCTACTGAAATGTCTCGCTTTCTAAAACCTTGTTGCAGGTGAGGCTCGGACTCACAACCTCGGCATTGCTCTGCTGAATACTGTCTTATAAGTACCGCGCGCTGACCGATTGCGCCACTGGAGCTGACTTCTTAGTTCGCCATTGTAGTTGTTTACCGATTGCACTACTTGAGCTGACTACATTGACCAGCTGATTACTGTCTTATAAGTAACGCACGCTGATGCCACTGGAGCTGGTGACAGAACCTTGCTTGAAGATGGGCATTCTTTACTAAGCTGGTTTCAATGAGACTCATCTTTCAGAACACCCTGTGATCTTTCTTCTAACTGATTAAAGATATCTGATTTTCAACGTATATTTATTATCTTAATTTCAACTGATTGTATATGTTAGGCTATGAATTCAATTGCTACTGAAATATCTCTCGCTTTCTAAAACCTTGCTCCAGGTGAGGCTCGAACTCACAACCTCGGCATCACTCTGCTGAATACTGTCTTATAAGTACCGCGCGCTGACCGATTGCGCTACTGGAGCTGTTGACTCGAATACATATTACCAAAGACTAACTGATTGCAGACATCTGCTCTTCAAACAGTCTTTAATATTAAGCCTTGACTTTAAATGGTGATTGATTGTTTGATTGATTACTGTCTTATAAGCATCGCGCTCACCGCTTGCACCACTGGAGCTGATGACTAGTTGAGACATTGTACCTTTTGACCGAATGCACTACTGGAGCTGTTGACTCAACCGCATATTACTGAACAGTATGGTATTTAATCAAACTGATTTTCAAAACTACACCGTGATCTTTCTTCTAGGTAAAAACACGAATCTTGATTTCAACTGATTGTATATGTTAGGCTGTGACCTCCATTGCTACTGAAATGTCTCGCTTTCTAAAATCTTGCTCCAGGTGAGGCTCGAACTCACAACCTCGGCATTGCTCTGCTGAATACTGTCTTATAAGTACCGCGCGCTGACCAATTGCGCCACTGGAGCTGACATCTTAGTTCGCCATTGTAGTTTTTTACCGATTGCACTACTTGAGCTGACCACATTGACCAGCTGTTTACTGTCTTATAAGTAACGCACGCTGATGCCACTGGAGCTGGTGACAGAACCTTGCTTGAAGATGGGCATTCTTTACTAAGCTGGTTTCAATGAGACTCATCTTTCAGAACACCCTGTGAACTTTCTTCTAACTGATTAAAGATATCTGATTTTCAACGTATATTTATTATCTTAATTTCAACTGATTGTATATGTTAGGCTATTAACTCAATTACTACTGAAATATCTCTCGCTTTCTAAAACCTTGCTCCAGGTGAGGCTCAAACTCACAACCTCGGCATTGCTCTGCTGAATACTGTCTTATAAGTACCCGCGCGCTGACTGATTGCGCCACTGGGGCTGACATCTTTGTGCGCCATTGTAGTTTTTGACCGATTGCGCTACTGCAGCTGTTGACTCGAATACATATTACCAAAGACTAACTGATTACAGACATCTGCTCTTCAACCAGTCTTTAATATTAAGCCATGACCTTAGCTGGTGATTGATTGTTTGATTGATTACTGTCTTATAAGCATCACGCTCACCGCTTGCACCACTGGAGCTGATGACTAGTTGAGACATTGTACCTTTGACCAAATGCACTACTGGAGCTGTTGACTCAACCGCATATTACTGAACAGTATGGTCTTTAATCAGACTGATTTTCAAAACTACACCGTGATCTTTCTTCTAGGTAAAAACACGAATCTTGATTTCAACTGATTGTATATGTTTAGGCTGTGACCTCCATTGCTACTGAAATGTCTCGCTTTCTAAAATCTTGCTCCAGTGAGGCTCAAATTCACAACCTCGGCATTGCTCTGCTGAATACTGTCTTATAAGTACCGCGCGACTGACCGATTGCGCCACTGGGGCTGA